>NC_081552.1:225995844-226295844 GCF_963082655.1 Stomoxys calcitrans | reverse complement strand
ATTTAGACTACGAATGGTCTCAATCGGTTGATAATCTGATATAGCTGCCATATAAACCAATCTACCAATTTGACACTCTGAGCCACTGGAGAGCGCATTTTTTTACTCGATTTGCCTGAAATTTTGGAGTTAGTATTTTTTTATGTCTTTTAACAGCCGTGACAAGTACGGTCCATATCGGTCAATATATATATGCCCATATATATATTGAAGAAGTCATTCAAAAAGCTTGACAAATGCTATCCATGGTGGAGGGTATATAACATTCGGCTCGTTGGAGCTTAGCACGCATTTACTTGTTGTGGTTATTTCCACCATGCTATGGTGGAGCTTCTACTAATTCCAAACTTACCTCTCATAGCCCCATGGATAAAGCAAATAATTGCCATATGCATGCAAAGTTAAATACATTTGACAGGTGCTGTTAATGTGGAAGAGCAAATCTCGCATTGCTATGGCCTCTGGTTCCGAAAAGGCTTTTGGCCCATGATAGTCTATGTCACAGGGATTATCCGAACTTCCCACTTGTGACCAATGGAAATCAAAATTTCTATTTAAATCAACACCCACACATGATGTTGTTCCCCCATTGCGCTGTCGGCTCTTGCGCCAAAATCTCTCCCTTGTATGGGAATATTCATAGCCATCAGGATTCACTACAGGCCAAATAAGCCAATCGAACATATCCAACTCATATCTGTGAGATGAGGAATTTTCCACCAATTGATGCAGAATATACAAGGCAGTGGCATGTGATATCCATTCGCGAGCATGCATACCGGCATCTATGAAAATTAAAGGTTTCTTGGACAATGCTCCATTAACATTCTCCCCCGATATGTGTATGGCCCTTAGGGCTCGACCCTCGTACGACTTGCCCAAGTTCACAATGTTCACCTGGTGTGCGTACTCTCTTGCCAAATATTCCATATAACTGTTGATAGCGTCGAGGCGTTGATAACTTTCAAAATCAATGACGTTTTCATGGGGCGAACGAGTCAAACGCTGTACTGCATGTTCTCTGCGAATGCTTTCTGCAACATTTTCGTTGACAACTTTAAATGGCATATTCTCGACTCGAAGATATTCGAAGAACTCCAAGTCTTGTTGTGGTGCCATAAGAATTCTTAGGCTCATTGGATCATGGGACCCTTTGCCTATAACTTCAATCTCTGGGGCAAAATGATTTCTAATTTGTTTGTATTTCTCTGGAGAGTCAATGGAAACATCGATAATTTTATAGCTTAAAAAAACAAAAAGATATAAAACTTAAGGCGTGTGCATTTATTTGTTGTCATTGTCATTGGCGTTTCTTACCCCTCATAGTGACGATAGTATTCAGGTGTTTTATGTGGGCTTACCGGTTTTGATTTCAATGACGTCATCAAAATAATTGGGAATAACACATTAAGAACTCGCATTGTTTTTATTCTCAAGCGACAACCGATGCGGACGCAATGATATGAGCAGAGAAATGCCAAAGCTTTGTGTTGAAGTCTAATAACTTCGTTGCCTTTTATCAATTCGGGTCATTCGGTTGCGCCGTATAGAGGGACAAATGATAATATCAGTTGGAGAATTCCATTCGTTTGAGTTATCGATCGTAATGAACCACAGGTTGTGAGAGGAGTGGTTGGATGTCATCATAAAACAGCCATATACAAAATATCGCTCAAGAACGTCAGAAGGCAGGCTAGAGGGCTCGCAGCCCGAATAATCGATGAAGACATTAGACAGATGGCAAAAATGCACATTATAAGGCGCACCTTCCATTTCGCAGAAATTTGGTATGTAGATGTGGGGTTGATCCGAGAAACACACATCTAAAGTCTGCTCTTGGAGACTCCCCAAGAGACCAAAAACGTCCCTGCATGGGGGTGGCTGAGTTTGAACGTGGCCGTACGAGCTTCCATGACGAACATCGTAGTTGCCGACCTGTTGAGATGTCAACACCACAAATAAATGACCGTCATTTGAAAGTTATTCCGTTAGCTGTGGTCACAGGCTTTCCAAAAAGTGGTGTAGTACATTGCATATTGACGGAAAATTTGATGAGTGCTGCGTTTGCTCTCAATACAACAGGAACAGCGCTGTTCACAAATCCACCATAGCGACCCCCAATTTATTTGCCAGATTTAGTTCGGCCGGGCCAAAAACTTATATAACCTCACCATAGATCACATTTGTCGAGTTCTTTTTATACCCTCCACCATAAGATGGGGGGTATACTAATTTCGTCATTCTGTTTGTAACTACTCGAAATATTCGTCTGAGACCCCATAAAGTATACATATTCTAGATCGTCGTGACATTTTATGTCGATCAAGCCATGTCCGTCCGTCTATCCGTCCGTCCGTCCGTCTGTCTGTCGAAAGCACGCTAACTTCCGAAGGAGTAAAGCTAGCCGCTTGAAATTTTGCACAAATACTTCTTATTAGTGTAGGTCGGTTGGTATTGTAAATGGTCCATATCGGTCCATGTTTTGATATAGCTGCCATATAAACCGATCTGGGGTCTTGACTTCTTGAGCCTCTAGAGTGCGCAATTCTTATCCGATTGGATTGAAATTTTGCACGATGTGTATTGTTTTAATATCCAACAACTGTGTGAAGTATAGTTCAAATCGGTCCATAACCTGATATAGCTGCCATATAAACCGATCTTGGGTCTTGACTTCTTGAGCCTCTAGCGTGCGCAATTCTTATCCGATCAGAATGAAATTTTGTACGACGTGTTTTGCTATGATATTCAACAACTGTGCCAAGTATAGTTCAAATCGGTCCATAACCTGATATAGCCGCCATATAAACCGATCTTGGGTCTTGACTTCTTGAGCCTCTAGAGGTCGCAATTCTTATCCGATTGAAATGAAATTTTGCACGACGTGTTTTGTTATTATATCCAACAACTGTGCTAAGTATGGTTCAAATCGGTTCATAACCTGATATACCTGCCATATAAACCGATCTGGGGTCTTGACTTCTTGAACCTCTAGAGTGCGCAATTCTTATCCGATTGGAACGAAATTTTGCACGACGTGTTTTGTTATGATATCCAACAACTGTGCCAGGTATGGTTCAAATCGGTCCATAACCTTATATAGCTGTCATATAAACCGATCTTGGGTCTTGACTTCTTGAGCCTCTAGAGGGCACAATTCTTATCCCATTTGAATGAATTTTGGCACGTAGTATTTTGTTATGATATCCAACAACTGTGCCAAATATGGTTCAAATCGGTTCATAACGTGATATAGCTGTCATATAAACAGATCTGGGGACTTGACTTATTGAGCTCCTAGTTTTTGTCTAAGAAGATATGCCGGGAAAAGAACTCGACAAATGCGATCCATGGTGGAGGGTATATAAGATTCGGCCCAGCCGAACTTAGCACGCTTTTACTTGTTTCCTGGTATCTCTTTTTAGGCAAACATTTGATAGAAGGATAGAATTACTATAATATTGGAGCTAGAACATCAAGTTATAGTCCGAATTGGACCATAATTGTATTGAATGTTGCAGACCGTAGTGAAAGGTGATGTGTAAAGTTTCAGCCAATTCGAATAAAAATTGCGCCCTTAAGGTGCTCAAGAAGTAAAATGGGGAAATCGGCTTATTTGGGAGCTGTATTAGGCTATAGACCGATTCAGATCATATTTGACACGTATCTTGAAGGTCATGGGAAAAGCTGTTGTACAAAATTCTAGCCAAATCGGATAATAATTGCGCCCTCTAGAGGCCGAAGAAGTCAAGATCGCTGATCGGTTTATATGGGAGGTATATCTGGTTATGAACCCCTTTTAAATCATATTTAGCACAGTCATAACAAAACACCTCATGCAAAATTTCAACCAAATCAGATAAGAATTACGCTCTCTAGTCTAGAGGCACTATTCAAGATCGGTTGTTGGAAATCGTAGCAAAACACCTCATGCGAAATTTCAGTCAAATCGTATAAGAAATGCGCCCTCTAGTGACTCAAGAAGTCAAGACCCAAGATCGGTTTATAGGCCAGCTATATCAAAACATGCACCGATATGGGCCATTTACAATCCCAACTGACCTACACTAATGACTAGTATTCGTGCAAAATTTCAAGCGGCTAGCTTTACTACTTCGAAAGTTAGCCCGCTTTCGACAGACAGACGGACAGACAGAAGGACGGACAGACATGGCTAGACCGACTTAAAATGACATGACGATCAAGAATATATAAACTTTATGGGGTCTCTATGGGGAATATTTCGAGAAGTTACAAACAGAACGACGAAGTTAGTACACCCCCATCCTATGGTGGAGGGTATAAAAATAGATTATCGACAAAAGATTTGCCCATAATGAAGTGGTGAAAGTTACGGTCGATGTCTATTTTGAGGAGCTAGGTAATTCTTATTACAAACAACAGCCATTGAAAATCGCTGGAGGGAGGAAGTGGAGTGAGCCAAAAATAGATTATGTTGAGAAATTACATGTAAAAGGCAGTTCGGCCGGGGCGAACTTTGGCTACCCACCACCTCGGGTATATATATTAAACCATCTTCGGTCATAATCCGATGAAAAATGCATAATGTATGCCCCCATAGCAGCCATATTGAAATACAGTCCGGTCTTAGACCAAATACGACACGGACATTGAGTGGTCTAATAAGTACAAGTTATTGTTCAATTTTGTAGAACAAAATATTGGGCTTTTTGGTAGCTATATCCAAATATAGACCGATCTGAACCATATACGACACGGATGTCGAAAAACCTAATATAAGTCACTGTGTCAAATTTCAGCGAAATTGGATTATAAATGTGCCTTTTATGGGGCCAAGACTTTAAACCGAGAGATAGGCCTATATGGCAGATATATTTAAATCTGGACCGATCTGGGCCACATTAAAGAAAAAAGTAGAAGGCCCTAACACTACTTGCTGTCACAAATTTCGGTGACATCGGACAACAAATGCGCCTTTGATAGGCCCAAGACCTTAAATCAAAGGATCGGTCTATATGGCAGCTATATCCAAATCTGGACCGATCACGGCCAAATTGTAGAAATATGTTGCAGAGCATAACAAAACGCACTGTCCTAAATTTCAGCAAAATAGGACAATAAATGCGCCTTTTATGGGCCCAAGACCCTAAATCGAGAGATCGATCTATATGGCAGCTATATCCAAATTTGGACCGATCTGGGCCAAATTGCAAAATGATGTTAAGGAGCCTAACACAACTCACTGTTCCAAATTTCCGCAAAAATCGGATAATTAATGTGGCTTTCATGGGCCTAAGACCCTAAATCGACGGATCGGTCTATATGGGGGCTATATCAAGATGTAGTCCTATATAGCCCATCTTCGAACTTAACTAGCTTTTATGGGCCTAAAACCTTATATGGAGAAATGGGTCTTAATTGCAGCCGTATCCAAGTCTCAACCGGTCTGGCTCAAATTGCAAAAAGATTTCAAGGGGCCTAACACAACTCACTGTCCCAAAATTTCGGCGACATTGGACAATAAATGCGACTTTTATGCGCCCAAGACTTTAAATCGAGAAATTGGTCTATATGGCAGCTATATCCAAATCTGGATCGATCTGGGTCAAATTGAAGAGAGATCGGTCTATCTGGGCCAAATTGCAAAAAGATGTCACGGGGCCTAACACAACTCACTGTCCCAAATTTCAGCAAAATCGGATTATAGATGTGGCTTTCATGAGCCTAAGTCCCTAAATCGGCTGATCGGTCTATATAAGGGCTATATCAAGATATAGTCCGATATAGCCTATCTTTTATTATGACTTCCAACAACTGTGCTGAGTATGGTTGAAATCGGTCCATAACCTGATATAGCTGCCATATAAACCGATCTGGGCTCTTGACTTCCTGAGCCACTAGAGGACGCAATTATTATCCGATTTGGCTGAAATTTTGCATGAGGGGTTTTGTTATGACTTTCAACAACTGTGCTGAGTATGGTTGAAATCGGTCCATAACCTGATATAGCTGCCATATAAACCCATCTGGGGTATTGACTTCTTAAGCCGCTAGAGTGCGCAATTCCTATCCGATTTGGCTGAAATTTTGCATGAGGTGTTTTATTATGACTTCCAACAACTGTGCTGAGTATGGTTGAAATCGGTATATAACTTGATATAGCTGTTATATAAACCTATCTGGGGTCTTCACTTCTTGAGCCTCTAGAGGGCGCAATTATAGTTCATAGCCTGATATAGCTGTTCATAGCCTGATATAGCTGTTCATAGCCTGATATAGCTGCCATATAAACCGATCTGGGGTCTTGACTTCTTGAGCCTCTAGGGGGCGCAATTATTATCCGATTTGGCTGAAATTCTGCACGACGTGTTTTGTTATGACTTCCAACTACTGTGCTAAGTATGATAGAAATCGGTCCATAACCTTATATAGCTGTCATATAAACCGATCTTGAATCTTGACTTTTCAAGCCACTAAAGGGCGCAATTATTATCCGATTTGGCTGAAATTTTGCATCAGGTGTTTTGTTATAGCTTCCAACAACTGTGCTAAGTATGATTCAAATCGGTTTATAATCTGATATAGCTGTCATATAAACCGATCTGGGGTCTTGAGATCTTGAGCCTCTAGAGGGCGCAATTATTATCCAATTTGACAGAAATTTTATACAACGGCTTCTCTGATGACTTTTAACATACGCGTCAAATATGGTCTGAATCGGTCTATAGCCTGATACAGTTCCCATATAAACCGGTTTCCCTATTTTACTTCTTGATCTCCTTAAGTACTCAATTCGTATTTGAATTGGCTGAAAATTTACAAAATGACTTCTACTATGGCCTCCAATATTCGATTCGATTATGGTCCGAATCGGACTTTAACTTGATATAGCTTCAATAGCATAGCAATTATTTTCTTTTGTCGTTTGTTGGCCTAAAAAGAGATACCGGGAAAAGAACTCGACAAATGCGATCTATGGCGGAGGGTATATAAGATTCGGCCCGGCCGAACTTAGTACGCTTTTACTTGTTCTTAAAGGGATTAGGCTGTAACAAATGGAATGCGTTTTTCTACATGCATACAATTTTTTCTCTTTTATTACATGGGACGGTTGGGTTGGTTTGGGTTGCCCAAAAAGTAATTGCGGATTTTTCAAAAGAAAGTAAATGCATTTTTAATAAAACTTAGAGTGAACTTTAATCAAATATACTTTTTTTACACTTTTTTTCTAAAGAAAGCTAAAAGTAACAGCTGATAACTGACAGAAGAAAGAATGCAATTACAGAGTCACAAGCTGTAAAAAAATTTGTCAACGCCGACTATACGAAAAATCCGCAATTACTTTTTGGGCAACCCATTAATTTGCATATTGCAGCAACGTCTGGTACTATTTTTTAATCTTACGTTGCCTACACATTTTGCGAATTGCTGTGTCGTTCTTGGGTTTGGTTTGCGCTTTTTTGGGCATATTCTCATTGGAAGATCCACAGATTAAAGACTGATTCGCACCATGCTTGGCGTGGATATTTAGAATCATAACTGCTATGCAAAACTTCAGTCTATAGGGATAATATGTGTCCCCTCTAAGTTTCTAGAAGGCAAATATCGGGAGATCGGTTTACATAGGCATGGAGCATTTTCGGCCCATTTACAATTCCAACCGTTCAGTGTCAATAAATTTTATTTATACAAAAAAAGGGGAAACCGACAAATAGACATTTGTAAAGGGTGATTTTTTTGAGGTTAGGATTTTCATGCATTAGTATTTGACAGATCACGTGGGATTTCAGACATGGTGTCAAAGAGAAAAATGCTCAGTATGCTTTGACATTTCATCATGAATAGACTTATTAACGAGCAACGCTTGCAAATCATTGAATTTTATTACCAAAATCAGTGTTCGGTTCGAAATGTGTTCATTCACCGTAACGTTGCGTCCAACAGCATCTTTGAAAAAATACGGTCCAATGATTCCACCAGCGTACAAACCACACCAAACAGTGCATTTTTCGGGATGCATGGGCAGTTCTTGAACGGCTTCTGGTTGCTCTTCACTCCAAATGCGGCAATTTTGCTTATTTACGTAGCCATTCAACCAGAAATGAGCCTCATCGCTGAACAAAATTTGTCAAAATTTGAACACATTTCGAACCGAACACTGATTTTGGTAATAAAATTCAATGATTTGCAAGCGTTGCTCGTTAGTAAGTCTATTCATGATGAAATGTCAAAGCATACTGAGCATCTTTCTCTTTGACACCATGTCTGAAATCCCACGTGATCTGTCAAATACTAATGCATGAAAATCCTAACCTCAAAAAAATCACCCTTTATATGGCCAGATAGACTAAGAGGTGTTATACCAATAACTCGAGATCTTACAATTAGTATAATTTTCATTACATGGTGCAACGTATAAAATAATTGCATATGATCTTATTTTTATGACCTGCAATTATACCCTATTAGTTTCTCCCTATTAATCAAAATCGTTGAATGAGTTGATGGAGCTTGCTTGACGGAGGGTATGAAAGATTCAGCTCAACCGAACTTGACGTGGTTTTACTTGTTTTCTTTAACGTTCACGATGGCAGGCAAAGGTCAAAAATGCAGGTAATCCCCTTAACAAATGATAGCTGCACAATGGGGTGATGAGTTTTATACAACCCCGATTCCCTGTATCCTATTCGGATGAATTTTTATTTAAGACTAGCTGGACCGGGCCCGTTCCGCTGCGCCTTCTTTTACTTTAAAAACTTCCTTGGAGTATTTATTTTCGACAATGAAAGATCTTATAGTGAAATGCCATGCAAACTTGACTAACAGTTTATCAACATAAGATCCCACATGATCTTTATTGGTCTACGAATTTAAGTTTGGATGTAAGGTGTACTCCATTCTTAAAATACTTCATTTCAGCCCGATATTCTCATGATGTCTGATTTAGTGATGTCTTCGGGGGAGAGGTGGTCCCCCAGATACTTGGCCCTGAAAAAATATCAGCATCCTACTCTTCTCTTAAATACCATTTATTTAAACCCCATATTGCCATTGGCTTAAGAGAGGTGTACAGCATGAGGCGTTCCCCAAACACATGGCCCCAAAATAGGTTATCAAATTCGTTATCTAATCTCATATATCTTTCATTTGAGCCACATATTGGCATGGTCGAAAATTTTTTTTCTCTTTGAGGGTGTTTTGGGAAAGGGGTGATGCCCTAAATTCATGGTCTTACATTTGGATATCAAATTCGTATTCTACTCCCAAATACCTTTATTTAAGCCCCATATTGCGATGGCCACTAAAAAATTGCTGTTTGTGGGGTATTTTGGGAAAGTGGTAGACCCCCAGAAAATTGGTTCCGAAAATGGCTATCAATTCTTGCTACACCCCCCAATACTTTTCATTTAAGCTCCACATTGACATGGTCGGTAAATATGCCCGATTTAGGGGTGTTTTGGGGATTGGGGTGGTCCCCCAAACACTAAGCCCGGAAAAAATATCATATATGAACACCATATTGCCATTGGCCTCAAAATTGGATATCAAATTCGTTTTCTAATCCCATTTAAACTCCTTATTGCAAAAGTCAGCAAATATGTCCGGTTTTGGCGTATTGGCCCTAAAAACTATGAATATTTTGTTCTACTCTCCTTAAAACCCAAATTGTCTTGGTGAGCAAAAATGTACTATTTAGGGGTTGTTATGGTGGTGAGACGTCCGTTTGACAATTGGCCCCTAATGTTGATATCAGATACGTGGCCTACTCCCACATACCTTTAATTTGAGCCATATATTTCCCTAGTCGGCAAACTTGACCGTCTTGGGGGGTGTTTTGTGGGATGGGCGGCCACTCAGTGAGTTGGCCTTGAAAATATATATCGGATTCGTGTTCCACTTTAAAAACCCTCTATGGACATCAGATTCGTATTGTACTCGCAAATAGCTTTCATTTGAGTCCCATATTGCCATGGTCGGTAAATATGTCCGATTGAGGGGTGTTTGAGGGCTTGGGGTGGTCCCCCTAGCCTTGATCCGACAATTGGATATCAGATACGTTTTCTATTCTTAAATACCTTTCATTTGAGTCCCATATTGTCGTGGTTGGTTTCAATATATGTTTGGTAGGTTTTAGGGTGGGGCAGCCCCTCTAGGTACCCCATCCGAAATTTGGATACCAAATTTTTATTTTTAGGGTACTATATGAGAGCACACAAAATTTCGCTTAAATCGCACCACCCACCTTCGAGATCTGGCGTTTCTGAAAATTAGGGTAAGGGGGAGGGTCCGCCCCCTCTTTAGTACCCTATTTTCACCACGGGGTCAGAAGGTACTTACTATATGGGTGGTGTTGTGGGGTGGCCCCATAACACTCTTCCCGAATATTGATATCAAATTCGTGTTTTGCTCCCAAAGACCTTTCATTTGAGCCCCATATTGCTGTGGTCGTAAGTTTGTATTCTTTGGGGGATGTTTTTGGGGAGAGGCGGTTCCCCGAAACACTTGGTCCCATATTTGGATATCAGATTCTAATTCTCCACTCAAATACCTTTCATTTGAGTCCCATATTCCCATGGTCAGTACATAAGTCCTGTTTGGGGGGTGTTTCTTGCGAAAGGTGTGGAACCCCAGAAACGTGGTCCCACATTAGGATATCAGATTTGTATGCTACTCGCAAATACCTTTCATTTGAGTCCCATATTGCCATGGTCGGTAAATATGTCCGATTTAGGGGTGTTTTGGGGCTTGTGGTGGTCCCCCTAGCACTTGGTCCGACAATTGAATATCAGATACGTTTTCTTATGCTAAATACCTTTCATTTGAGTCCCATATTGTCGTGATTGGTGTAAATATATGTTTGGTAGGTTTTAGGGTGGGGCAGCCCCCCTAGGTACCCCAAAAATTTTTATTTTTAGGGTACTAGAAGAGAGCACACAAAATTTCGCTTAAATCGCACCACCCACTTCGAGATCTGGCGTTTCTGAAAATTCGGGTAAGGGGGAGGGTCCGCCCCCCACAAAGCACCTTTTACAAAATTTCAGTCAAATCGGGTAATAATTGCGCCCTCTAGTGGCTCAAAAAGTCAAATCCGAGATAGTTTTATATGAGAGCTATATCAGGTTATGGACCGATATGAATCATGCTTGGCACAGTTGTTGAAATTTGATACAGAAAATTTCGTGCAAGATTTCAGCCAAATCAGGTAATATTTGCGTCCTCTAGCGGCTCAAGAAGTTAAAAATCCGAGATCAATTTATATGGGAGCTATATAAGTTTTTGAACCGATTTGGACCATACATGGAACAGTTGTTGGGAGTTTAAACGAAACACTTCATGCCAAATTTCAGCCAAATCGGGTAATATTTGCGCCCTCTAGCGGCTCAAGAAGTCAAGAGATCGGTTTATATGGGAGATATGTCAAGTTTTAAGCCGATTTGGACCATACCTGGTACAGTTTTTTGCAGGTAAAACAAAACGCTTCATGCTAATTTGCAGCCAAATCGGATAAGAATTGCTCTCTTTAGAAGCTCAAGACCCAAGATCGGTTTATAAGGCAGCTATATGAGGTTATGAACCGATTTGAACCGTATTTAGCACAGTTGTTGGAAGTGATACCAAAACACCATGTGCACAATTTCAGTCGAATAAGAAATGCGCAAGAAGTCATGACCCAAGTTCGATTTATATGGCAGCTATATCAAAACATGGACCGATTTGGCCCATTTACAATCCCAACTGACCTACACTAAAAAAAAAGTAATTGTGCAAAATTTCAAGCAGCTAGCTTTACTCCTTCATCTGCTTTCGACAGACAGACGGATAGACGGACGGACATGGCTAGATCGAGTTATAATATCTTGGCGATCTACAATATATATACTTTATGGGGTCTTAGAGGCATATTTCGAGGTTTAACAAACAGAATGACGAAATAAGTATACCCACATTCTATGGTGGAGGGTATAAAAAAATTCTATTTTTTGACAATTCTTGAGCCCCTAGAAGGCCCGATTTTATTCCGATTTGGCTGAAATTTGGAAGATGGACTTGTGTTATGAAATTCAATATCCCTGCCATGTATGATCCGAATCGGTCTATAAACAGATATAGCCCCCATATAAACCTTTCCGCGGATTTGCCTCAAACCTCAAATTTCATTCGATTTGGCTGAAAGTTGGAACAAAGACTTGAGTTATGACTTCCAACATCCATGCCAGATATGATCCGAATCGGTCTATATACAGGTATAGCCCCCATCTAAACCTATAACCGGATTTGACTTCTTGAGCCCCTAGAAGCCTCAATTTTCATTCGATTTGACTGAAAATTGGAACAAAGACTTGAGTTATGACTTCAAACATCCATGCCAGATATGATCCGAATCGGTTTTTAAACACATATAGCCCCCATCTAAACCGATACCCGGATTTGCCATCTTGAGCCCCTAGAAGCCTCAATTTTCATTCGATTTCACTGAAAGTTGGAACAAAGACTTGAGTTATGACTTCCAACATCCATGCCAGGTATGATCCGAATCGGTCTATATACAGATATAGCCCCCATATAAACCGATCTTCGGATTTGACTTCTTGAGCCCCTAGAAGCCTCAATTTTCATCCGATTTCGCTGAAAGTTGGAACAAAGACTTGAGTTATGATTTCCAACGTACATGCGAAGAATTATCTGAACTGGTGTATAAACTGATATAGCCCCCATATAAACCGATTCCCGGATTTGCCTTCTTGAGTCCCTAGAAGCCTCAAATTTCATCCGATTTGGCTGAAATTTGGAACAAAGACTTGACTTATGACTTCCAACATCCATGCCAGGTATGAACCGAATCGGTCTTTAAACACATATAGCCCCCATCTAAACCGATACCCGGATTTGCTATCTTGAGCCCCTAGAAGCCTCAATGTTCATCCGATTTGGCTGAAATTTGGAACAAGGTCTTGACTTATGAACTTTAATATTCATGCCAAGTACGATGCGAATCGGTTTTTCAACACATATAGCCCCCGCATAACCTAATCTCCGGATTTGACTTCTTCAGCCTTTAGAAGCCTACATTTTCAACTGATTTGGCTGAAATTTAACCCAAAAACCACTCTTGTACATGACCTTTTCCAATATTTAAATGGAATAAACGTCATTTAAGTCATTAGCAGGAAAAATTTTCTTCATTTGTGCAAAAAGAAAATAATTTTTGAGAAAAAAAAACCAAAAACTCATCACCCTAGTGCACCCAGTTTTGAGCAATAAATAGACAATTATTTATTGAAATTTCTTTGTAACAGCTACAGCTATTAAAAAAAAAAAAACCAATATACCATTAAGATTTTCTATACCTTGCAAAACTCTATAAGTTTTTTGTAAGCGCCTTCATTGGATTTAGTCTTTCGCGCTACAAATCTTAACAACATGATTTCCGTCTTGTTGCTCGTGGCATTTTTCATAACCTTGTTGGTCTACATCACCTTTTGGTATTGGAGAACCATAAGCCATTGGTCCAGGAGACTCGTAATGGGACCGAAACCTCATTGGCTCTATGGCAATTTAGATGGCCTACGGAAGCAGCAGTCTTTAAATGACATCTTCGATGGATGCTATCAACAGTTTCAAGGACATTCAGTACGCCTCTTAGGCGTATACCTCTTCGTTTGGCCCGGTGTACTTGTAACAGATAGGCATTTGGCAAAACGCATCTTAACCAAAGATTTTCGCAACTTTCGCAACCGTGGTATGTACCACAATACCGAAGATCTTTCCGGAAATTTATTCACTCATGACTATGAGAAATGGAGAATGTTTCGTACAAAACTATCATCCTCTTTTAGCAACTTTAAATTGAAGGCCATGCTTCCGACATTTGTCAAAGCCTCCCAGGAGTTGATCTATGTCATGGAGAAGGATCTGGAGCTTGGTAATACCACATTGGATGTTAAAGATCTGATGTTACGTTTTACCATAGAAATTATTGCCACCTGTGCCTTTGGCTTACAAACGAACAGTTTAAGGAATCCCAATTGTGCATTCGCTCAAATAACTGAAAAGGCTAATATTGGAGAAGATACATCCATTCTGGCAAAATTCATAATGTTATGCTTTCCGAATGTGGCTAGAATACTGAGACTTCGCTACATGCCCCAGTATATGGTGGAATTGTACATTGATATGGTGCGTAACATTTTGGAACTAAGAAGTCAACATAAAATTCGTTACAACGATATCATGGACACACTGAATGACATGAGACTGCAAGATCCTTCAAAGCTATCGCTGAAAGAGATGGCTGCCCAAACTCTAATATTCTTTCAAGCTGGCTATGAGACTTCTGCTTACACCCTGACCTATGCCCTATACGAATTAGCCCATCACGAAGAGGTGCAACAAGAGGCTCGTCTTGAAATACTTAAGACCCTGGACAAATATAACCATAAACTGACCTATGAGTGCTTGGGCGAAATGGTATATTTAGAGCAGATCATTAATGGTGAGTAAACAGAGTGTTTCGGTAAATGATGCAAAAGTAAACGTAAACAAGTTATACTACGATTCGGACCATAAATGAATGCTGATTATTGTAGAAGGCACTGTGTAGTATTTTAGTTCATTCGGATAAGAATTGCGCCTTGTAGGGGCTCAAAAAGCAAAATCCGGAAGATAGGTTTATATGGGAGATGTATCAAGCTATTGATCGATTTGGACCATATTAGACACGTATGTTGAAGGTCATGAGAGAAGCCGTTGTGCAAAATTTCTGCCAAATTGGATGAGAATTGCGCCCTCTAGAGACTCAAGAAGTCAAGATCCCAGATCGGTTTATATGACAGCTATACCAGATTATGAACCGATTTCAACCATACTTAGCACAGTAGTTGAAAGTTATAATTAAACGCTTCGTGCGAAATTTCAGTCAAATCGGACGAGAATTGTGCCCTCTAGAGGCTCAAAAAGTCAAGACCCAAGATCGGTTTATATGGCAGCTATATCAAAACATGGACCGATTTGCACCATACTTAGCGCAGTTGTTGGAAGTGATACCAAAACATCACATGCAAAATTACAGCCAAATCGGATAAAAATTGCGCCCTCCAACAGCTGAAGAAGTCAAGACCCGAGATCGGTTCATGTGGCAGCTATAGCAGGTTATGAACCGATTTCAACCATACTTAGCATATGTGTTGGAAGTGATACCAAAACACCACGTGTCAGTCAAATCGGAGATTTGCGCCCTCTAGAGGCTCAAAAAGTCAAGACCCATGATCTGTTTATACGCCAGCTATATCAAAACATGGACCGATTTGGCCCAATTACAATCCCAACCGACCCACACTAATAGGAGGTATTTGTGCAAAATTTCAAGCGGCTAGCTTTACTACTTCGAAAGTTGGCGTGCTTTCGACAGACAGACGGACGGACGGACATGGCTAGATCGACTTAAAATGTCATGACGATCAAGAATATATATTCTTTATAGAATCTTAGACGTCTATTTCGAGGTGTTACAAACAGAATGACGAAATTAGTATACCCCCATCCTATGGTGGAGGGTATAAAAATCACGATTTTTCATAGGCAGAAGCAAAATTGAAAATTTGGGGAGGGTATAGCTTTTTATACCTACCTCCATAGAATGGGGGTATACTAATTTCGTCACTCAGTTTGTAGCACATCGAAATATTGATCTGAGACCCAACAAGGTATATATATTCTTGATCGTCTTGACATTCTTAGTCGATTTAGCCATGTCCATCTGTCTGTCCGTCCGTCTATCTATCTGTCTGTCTGTCGAAAGCACTCTAACTTGCGAAGAAGTAAAACTAGGTGCTTGAAATTTTGCATAAATACTTCTTATTAGTGCAGGTCGGTCGGGACTGTAAATGGGCCAAATCGGTCCATGTTTTGGTATAGCTGCCATATATACCGATCTTGGGTCTTGATTTCTTGAGCCTCTAGAGGGCGCATCGTCGTTACATTTTAAATCCATCTAGCCGTGTTCGTCTGTCTGTCCGTCCGTCTGTCTGTCGAAAGCATGCTAACTTTCGAGGGAGTAAAGCTAGCCGCTTGAAATTGACCACAAATACTTTTAGTTAGCGTAGGTCGGTTGGGATTGTAAATGGGCCAAATCAGTCCATGTTTTGATATAGCTGCCATATAACCGATCTTGGGTCTTGATTTCTTGAGCCTCTAGAGGGCGCAATTCTTGTCCAATTTGATTGAAATTTTGCACTTGGTGTTTTGGTATCACTTCCAACATCTTCGCTAAGCATGGTTCCAATCGGTCCATAACCTGATATAGCTGTCATATGAACCGATCTTGGATCTTGATTTCTTGAGCCCCTAGATGGCGCAATTCTTATCAGATTTGGTTCAAATTTTGCACAACGTGTTTCGCTATGACTTCCAACAACTGTGCTAAATTAAGTTCAAATCGGTCAATAACCTGATATAGCTGTCATATAAACCGATCAGGGGTCTTGACTTCTCGAGCCACTAGAGGGCGCAATTCTGATCGGATTTGAATGAAATTTTGCACGAAGTATTTTGTTATGATATCCATCAATTGTGCCGAGTATAGTTCAAATCGGTTAATAACATGATATAGCTGTCATATAAACCGATCTCGGGACTTGACTTCTTGAGCTTCTAGAGGGCGCAATTCCTATCCGATTTGGCTGAAATTTTGCATGAAATGTTTTGGTTTGACCACCAACAACTGTGCCAAGTATGGCATAAATCGACTCATTACCTAATATAGCTCCCATATAAACCGATTTTTGACTCTTGACTACTTGAGCCGCTAGAGGGCAATATTATTGTTCGATTTGGCTGAAATTTTGCATGAAGTGTTTTGTTCTAACTTCTTAAACTGCCCCAAGTATGGTTTACATCGGTTCATAATCTAATATAGATCCCATATATTCCGATCTCAGATCTTGACTTCGTGAGCCTCTATAGGGCGCAATTATTATCCGATTGGGCTGAAATTCTGCATGAAGTGTTTTTGGTTTTACCAGCAAACACTGCGCCAAGTATGGCCCAAAACGGTTCACAACCATATATGGCTCCAAAATAAACCAATCTCCCAATTTTATTTCTTGAGCCACTATAAGGGGCAATTCTTATCCGACTTTGCCCAAATTTTGCACAATGAATTCCACTTTGGTCTCCAATACCAAATCTTAGTATATTGGGTTGCCTAAAAAGTAATTGCGGATTTTTCATATAGTCGGCATTGACAAATTTTTTCACAGCTTGTGACTCTGTAATTGCATTCTTTCTTCTGTCAGTTATCAGCTGTTACTTTTAGCTTGCTTTAGAAAAAAAAGTGTAAAAAAAGTATATTTTGATTAAAGTTCATTCTAAGTTTTATTAAAAATGCATTTACTTTCTTTTAAAAAATCTGAATTTACTTTTTGGGCAACCAGTTTCAGCATAGCAATTCTTATCCATTATTCTTTGTTTGCCTATAAAGAGATACGGGGCAAAGAACTTGACAAATGCGGTCCATGGTGAAGGGTATATAACATTCGGCTCAGCCGAACTTAGCACGCTTTTACTTCTTTTATTGTCCATCAAAGTTGAAAAATAGTGAGAAAATGGGTACTTCTCATACCCGCCATAGGATGGGGGTATACTAATCTAGCCATTCCGTTTGTAACACCTCGCAACATTCGTCTAAGACACCATTGAGTGTATATATTCTTGATCGTCGTGATATTCAGAGTCGATCTAGCCATATCCATCCGTCCGTCCGTCTGTCGAAATCACCATATAGCCCACTGCAATCTCCGATGGCTTACGTCAATGGTTAGTATCTGTGCAAAATTTAAAATTTCGCTTGAAATTTTGCACAGTAGTAACCATTGACGTAGGTCGTCGGGGATTCCAAATGGGCTACATCGGTTCACATTTAGATATAGATCCCATATAAACCGATTGCCCGATTTGACTTCTTGAAGCTAGAACAAGTACGGTCCAAATCGGTCTATAACCTAATATAGCAACCATATAAACCGATCTCCCGATTTTACTACTTGAGACCCTAGAAGCCGCAATTTTTGTTCGATTCGACTGAAATTTGCATTTAGTTTTCTGTTAAGACTTCCAACAACTGTTATAGCTCCCATATAAACCGATCTCCCGAGTTGACTTCATGAGCCCTTACAAACCGCCGTTTTTGTCGGATTCGGCTCACATGAAAATTTTGATTTTTACCACAGGTTTCCTCTGTCCGCTCCATTAAGCAATGCCTCAGTAGCTTGCTGGACGGCGACGCAGAAGTGGCGCATCGTAAGGACATACCCAAAGGTTCAGAGAACATATTGTCTTGACATAGGTGGGCGATGAGAACCAAGCCTACTAGGAGACTGGAGACAGTTATACATGTTCCACCCAGAAGCCATACACATGAGGCAGCCACCGCGGTTATGAGACTTAAGACGTTGGGAGAGTGGATAGAAGATAGCAGCGGGTCATACCAACGAGAGATAATCGAGGCGGCGACAGAAAACCCGGAAGGACTAGAAGAGGTTACGTATCGGACATCTGAGAACACACTTGAGGTCGAACGCGAGGCTTTGCTGTCAGCAGATTAATGAAACCTGATTTTGCCATCTAGAAGCCATACACATTAGATATGAGGCAGCCACTGCGGCTATGAGACTTACGACGTTGGGAGAGTGGATAGAAGATAGGAGCGGGTCATACCAACGAGAGATAATCGAGGTGACGACAGGAAACCTGGAAGGAATAGAAGAGGTTACGGATCGCATACCTGAGACCACACTTGAGGTCGAGCACGAGGCTTTGCTGTCAGCAGATTGATGAAACCTGGTTTTGCCATCTGGAAGTTAGTGCTGCACGGATGGATCAAAGCTAGAGGGTAAAGCGGGTCCGGGGGATTTTCATTGAGAATCCAGGAACTGAGATTTGTTTCCGAGTGCCTGACCTGACGACAGGTTCAGAGAACATGTTGTCTTGGCATAGGCGGAGTGATGAGGACCACGCCCACTAGAGCAATGGAAACCATTCTAGATATCCGACCCATTGACATACAGATTAAGTTAAGGCGATGGGAGAATGGATTGAGGATGGCAGCAGCTTATACCGCCGCGGTACAATCGAGGCGACGATACGAAACCTGGAAGGAAGGGAAGAAGTTTCCGATAGGATACCAGAAATGAACCTTGTGGTCGAGTGAGAGTCGCTGCTGCCAACGGCAGAGTCTTGGATTGAGGGAACCCTAGTATTGTCATCCGGAAGATCATGTTACACGAATGGATCAAAGCTAGAGAACAGAGTGGGCCTGGGGGTCTACATTGAGAAACCAGAGACTGAGATCTGTTTTAGACTACCTGACCATAATACGGTCCTGCAGGCGGAGATCCGGGCGATCACGGAATGTGTGAAGTGGTGTGGTGCTTACGCAAGGACGTCGAGTGTGAACATCTTTACGGACAGTAAAATTGCCATAAGGGCAATAACAACCTGCAGGGTAAGGTCACCAACAGTCTTGCAGTGTAAGAAGGAGATTAACGCCTTCTCTGAGTATGGCAAAATCCGCATCGTTTGGGTGCCGGGCCATAACGGAGTAAGGGGAAATGAAAGGCCAGAGGACTGCCGTCAATAAACTTGGTTAACCCGAAGCCTTTGGGGTCGATGCAGTCCGAGTTAAGGGAGTGGGCGTCGAATGCGCATGCTACATTGTGGCACAGCGAAACGGTCGGTAGGACGGCGAAAATCCTATGGGGAAATCCAGATCTTGAGAAGACGAGGCTATTACTGAAAGGTACAGAAAAAATGTCAGTGAAATTTTCTCTAAAGAAAAAATTTCAGTGAAATTTTCTCTAAAGAAAAAATTTCAGTGAAATTTTCTCTAAAGAAAAAATTTCAGTAAAATTTTCTCTAAAGAAAAAATTTCAGTAAAATTTTCTCTAAAGAAAAAATTTCAGTGAAATTTTCTCTAAAGAAAAAATTTCAGTGAAATTTTCTCTAAAGAAAAAATTTCAGTGAAATTTTCTCTAAAGAAAAAATTTCAGTGAAATTTTCTCTAAGAAAAAATTTCAGTGAAATTTTCTCTAAAGAAAAAATTTCAGTGAAATTTTCTCTAAAGAAAAAATTTCAGTGAAATTTTCTCTAAAGAAAAAATTTCAGTGAAATTTTCTCTAAAGGAAAAATGTCAGTGAAATTTTCTCTAAAGAAAAAATTTCAGTGAAATTTTCTCTAAAAACAAAATTTCAGTGAAATTTTCGGTAACGACAAAATTTCAGTGAAATTTTCTCTGAAGACAAAATTTCCGTGAAGTTTTCTCTAAAGACAAAATTTCCGTGAAATTTTCTCTAAACACAAAATTTCCGTGAAATTTTCTCTAAAGACAAAATTTCGGTGAAATTTTCTTTAAAGACAAAATTTCGGTGAAATTTTCTCTAAAGACAAAATTTCGGTGAAATTTTCTCTAATATAGTCACTCTGAATATGTTGCAAGGTGCTGTGCGAACATAGACAGCAGTGGTTCACTTATGTCGTCGGCGTCGCCTTTTACGTCCTCGTTGTCGGACTTTGTGACCCCCCTGACCTCTTCCGTGAGGCAATATACGCAGCAGCAGCACCCCAGTCCCAATATTCCCAGTCCAGTGCCGGGAAGTGAATCTTTTTTGCAACTGTATTGCAATGGTCTGAGAGGTAAGATCGACGAGATAGTGGACTTTACGAGTCAGAAGAACAAATTGGTTGCAGCGATCCAGGAGACAAAGCTGACCAATACCTGCAGTTTGCACAGTTGTCACGGATACAATGTGCTACGTAAGAGTCGCTTAAGGAATGGAGGTGGGGGATTGGCCTTCGTGATTCACCATTCCGTGTAGTATAGACCCATCTCGCTTGCGCCTGGCGCTAGTGACCTCAACATGGAGTGCATGGGGATAGCAGTTAGGTTCGGCACTTCCGATGTAGAGCTTTACAGCGTGTTATACCGCCGGTTGGTAGCAGTGGCTTAGTTAATGGCCAAGCTTACAAGCCCGACATAAGTGGGCTACTGTACGGCCATAATCGCCAGGTTCTATTGGTATCATAATGGGATACATAGGACTACGAGCTTACTTATGTAATATCGGTGCAGCAAGTGATAGCATGTGTAGGGCATGCGGGGAAGATGATGAGACGTTGCCGGGCTTTCGCGTCTAACAGATACTGGCACTTAGGTGGAGAGACAATACCAGACATGAACCAACTTAGGGGAGTGGTATTGAAGACAATTAAGGATTTTGTAAGTAGCACGGAATTCCCAACTTAAAATTTTCTTATTAGAGGTTACTTCATAGTTTTTAGAGCGCACAACAAACCGATTACTGGCTTAGGTGTATGTCCATAGTGGCATAGCGGCAGATTAATATCTGCACCCTCTTTTCAACCTAACCTAACACAAATAGCGCTCGTATGTGAAAACGCTCTAAGTACGTATAACCTCAAAAATGTCAAGCTTTACGATAGAGCTGTCAGTTGGCAGATTGAAACACAATGGTTGTCCAATCCCGAAATATAAAGGGCAACCCTCGTACGATGGAGATATATAAGATTTGGCCCATCCGAACTTAGCACGCTTTTACTTGTTAAGACTTTCAACAGCCATGTCAAAGACTGTCCATATCTGTCGATGACTTGATACAACTCTTATACGGTCTGAATCTAATAAATCTAAATCTAATATCTGATATGCAAATGCAAACTTCTTACATACCAATAAGATTTAGCTATAGCTATTAGGTTGCCCAAAAAGTAATTGCGGATTTTGTAAAAGAAAGTAAATGCATTTTTAATAAAACTTAGAATGAACTTTAATCAAATATACTTTTTTACACTTTTTTTCTAAAGCAAGCTAAAAGTAACAGCTGATAACTGACAGAAGAAAGAATGCAATTACAGAGTCACAAGCTGTGAAAAAATTTGTCAACGCCGACTATATAAAAAATCCGCAATTACTTTTTGGGCAACCCAATACATATCCATCACCCGATTTTATAGTCTATAGTCTTTGCCACCGCATTTATTACAACAACACTTTCTTCTTTTCATTTCAGAAACCCTTCGTCTATATCCCGCTTCTCCTCTTATAATACGACAATGCACCGAGGACTATAGAGTAGCAGGTACAGAAAATATCTCTATTGACAAAGGCCAAATGGTTATAATTCCGGTGTACAGTTTGCAACGTGATAAACGTTACTACTCTCATCCCAATAACTTTAATCCTGACAATTTCAGACCAGATAGCATAGATTCAGAGTCAATACTGAGCTTTGGCGATGGTCCACGCAATTGCATTGGAAGGCGTTTTGCCAAAATGCAAATAACGATAGGCCTAATAAATCTCCTTAGAAAATTTAAATTTCAAATATGTGAAAGCACTCCAAATCCCATTGAATTTAAAAATTCGAGTGTTCTGTTATCACCGAAAAATGAAATCTATTTAAAAGTAGAGAAAATACAAAATTAAGGGTCGTTCAGGGCGATAACAAATCCAAGCACAAAAAACTACATATTTTTATACCCACCACCGTAGGATAGGGGGTATATTCATTTAGTCATTCCGTTTCCAACACATCGAAATCGAAATCAGTATCCGACCCAACAAAGTGTATATATTTAGGATCGTCGTAAACTTCTAAAACGATTTAATGATGCCCGTGTGTCTATCCCTCCGTCCGTCCGTCTGTCCGTCCGTCTGTTGTCATCACTCTAGAGTCTTCAAAAATTGAGATATTGAGCTGAAATTTGGCACAGAGACGTCTTTTTGATGCACGCTGGTTATGTTCTTGAACGGGCCAAATCGGACCATATTTGGATATAGCTGCTATATAGACCGATCTGGGGATAATGGGTCTAATGCCCATAAATGCTTTATTTTTTATCCGATTTTGCTGAAATTTGAAACAGTGAGTAGTTTCAGGCCTCTTAACAACTGACCCAAATATGTTTCAGATCGAACTATATTTAGATATAGCTGCCATATAGACCGATCTCCCGATAATGGGTCTGAAGCGCCTGAAAGCTTTACTTATTACCCGATTTCGCTGAAATTTAAAACAGTAAGTAGTTTTAGGCCTCCCAATACCTGACCTAAATATGGTTTAGATCGGACTATGTTTGGATATAGCTGCCATATAGACCGATCTCCAGATAAAGGGTCTAATGCCCATAAATGTTTTATATTTTATCCGATTTAGCTGAAATTTTAAACATTGAGTAGCTTAAGCCTCCATGACATCTGACCCAAATATGTTTCAGATCGAACTATATTTAGATATAGCTGCCATATAGACCGATCTCCCGATGAAGGGTCTGATGCCCATTTAAGCTTTACTTATTACCCAATTTCGCTGAAATTTGAAACAGTGAGTAGTTTTAGGCCTTCCAGCACCTGACCTAAATATGGTTAAGATCGGACTATATTTGGATATAGCTGCCACGAAGACCGATCTCCCGATAAAGGGTCCAATGCCTGTCATGTTAGGTTAGGTTGAAAAGAGGGTGCAGATATTAAGCCGCCCCATGCCACTTTGGAAATACACCGTATCCAGTAATCGGCTTGTTGTGCGATCTAAAAACTATAAAGTCACCTCTAAAAAGAAAATTTTAAGTTGGGAATTCCGTGCTACTTACAAAATCCTTACTTATTTTCAATACCACTCCCCAAATTTGGTTCATGTCTGATATTGCATCTCCACCTAAGTACCGGTATCTGTTGGACACGAAAGCCAGGCAATGACAAAGGAAATGCTCATCATCTTCCTCGCATGCCCTACACATGCTATCACTTGCCGCATCGATTTTACATAAGTGAGCTCGTAGTCCTATGTCTACCGTTATGATACCAATAGCTATACTGACCTCCTTCTTGCTACCTTTCAGTAATAGCCTCGTCTTCTCACGATCTGGATTCCCCCATAGGATTTTCGCCCTCCTGCACATGCGCATTCGTCGCCCACTCCTTTAACTCGGACTGCATCGACCCCAAAGGCTTCGGGTTAACCAAGTTTATTGACGGCAGTCCTCTGGCCTTCCCCGCCAAATCGTTTGCCTTTTCATTTCCCCTTACTCCGTTATGGCCCGCCACCCAAACGATGCGGATTTTCCCATCCTCAGAGCAGGCGTTAATCTCCTGCTTACACTGCAAGACTGTTACCTTACCGTCCCGGTTGTTATTGCCCTTATGGCAATTTTACTGTCGGTAAAGAGGTTCACACTCGACGTCCTCGCGTTAGCACCACACTACGTCATGCATTCCGTGATCGCCCGGATCTCTGCCTGCAGGATCGTATTATGGTCAGACAGTCTAAACCAGATCTCAGTCCCTGGGTTCTCAATGTAAACCCCCAGGCCCACTCTGTCCTCTAGCTTTGATCCATCCATCCGTGTAACATGATCTTCCAGATGGCAATACTAGGGTTCCGTCAGTCCAAGACTGTGCCGATGGCAGCAATGCCTTGCACTCGACTTTAAGGTTCATCTCTGGTATCCAATCGGAAAACTCTTGCCTTCCTTCCAGGTTTCGTATCGTCGCCTCGATTATAGTATGAGCTACTCCCACCCTCAATCCATTCTCCCATCGCTTTAAGTCTCATAGCCGCAGCAGCTGCCTCACACTTAATCTGTATGTCAATGGCTCGGATGTCTAAAATATTGGGTTGCCCAAAAAGTAATTGCGGATTTTTCATATAGTCGACGTTGACAAATTTTTTCACAGCTTGTGACTCTGTAATTGCATTCTTTCTTCTGTCAGTTATCAGCTGTTACTTTTAGCTTGCTTTAGAAAAAAAGTTAAAAAAGGTATATTTGATTAAAGTTCATTCTAAGTTTTATTAAAAATGCATTTACTTTCTTTTAAAAAATCCGCAATTACTTTTTGGGCAACCCATACAACTCACATGTATAGGCTGGAGCTACAAAATCATCCCTGGAGCAACTGGACCGTGTACAGAGGAGACGCAGTGAAATTTGACGCAGTGACGTATGTTGGGCGTTTCGACATCCTTGACCTTTATGGTTCAGATCGGTTTATATTATTGGACTAGCTGACCCGGGCCCGCTCCGCTGCGCCTTCTTTTACTTTATGTGGAACAAAATTTTCCTTGGAATATTCATTTTCGACAATTAAAGAGCTTATAGTGAAATACCATGCTACGAAAATATTGCCATTGGCTTAGGGGAGTTTACACGATGAGGCGTCCCCCTAACACATGGCCCCCAAGATAGATTATCAAATTCGTTTTCTAATCCCAAATACCTTTCATTTGAGCCACATATTGGCATGGTCGAAAAATTTTTACCCCACGGGGGGTGTTTTGGAGAAGGGGTGATGCCCCAAATACATGGTCCTACATTTGGATATCGAATTCGTATTCTACTCCTAAAAACCTTTATTTGAGCCCCATATTGCGATGGTCAGTAAAAAATTGCTGTTTGTGGCTTATTTTGGGAAAGGGGTCGACCCCCAGAAAATTGCTCCCGAAAATGGGTATCAATTCTTTCTCTACCCCCCAATTCCTTTCATTTAAGCTCCATATTGACATGATACCCCGAGTTAGGGGTATTTTGGGTATTGGGGTGGTCCCCCAAACACTAAACCCGGAAATATATCAGCAACGTGCTCTATTCTCATATATCTGTATATCATTTATTTGAACCCCATATTGCCATTGGCCTCAAAATTGGATATCAAATTCGTTTTCCAATCTCATTTAAACTCCTTGTTGCAAAAGTCAGCAAATATGTCCGGTTTGGGGTATTGGTCCTAAAAACTATAAGTATTTAGTTCCACTCTCTTTAAGACCCAAATTGTCTTGGTGAGCAAATATGTACTATTTGGTGGTTGTTATGGTGGTGGGACGTCCCCTAGACAGGTCCCTAACGTTGATATCAGATACGTGGTCTACTGCCAAATACCTTTAATTTGAGCCCCATATTTCCATAGTCGGCACATGACTGGCTTGGGGGGTGTTTTTTTTTTTTTGGGGGGGGGGGGGTGGGGGCCACTCAGTGAGTTGGTCTTGAAAATATATATCGGATTCGTGTTCTACTCTAAAAACCCTCTTATTTGAGCCTCATATAGAAAAAGTCAGCAAATACTTCCTATTTAGGTGGTGTTGTGGGGGTGGGTTGACCCCATAAACACTTTTCCTGAATATTGATATCAGATTCGTGCTTTACTCCCAAAGACCTTTCATTTGAGTCCCATGATGCTATGATCGTAAATTTGTCCCCTTTGGGGGAGGTTTTCAGGGAGAGGCGGCCCCCCCAAAACACTTGGTCTCATATCTGGATATCAGATTCGTATTCTACATTCAAATACCTTTTATTTATGCCCCATATTCCCATGGTCAGTAAATAAGTCCTGTTTTGGAGGTGTTTTTGGGTAAGGGGTGGACCCCCAGAAACGTGGTCCCACATTTGGATATCAGATTCGTATTCTACTCGCAAATACCTTTCATTTGAGTTCCATATTGCCATGGTCGGTAAATATGTCCGATTTAGGGGTGTTTTGGGGCTTGCGGTGGTTCCCCTAGCAGTTGGTTCGACAAATGGATACCAGATACGTTTTCTTATCCTAAATACCTTTCATTTGAGTCCCATATTGTGGTGATTGGTCTAAATATATGTTTGGTAGGTTTTAGGGTGGGGCAGCCCCCCTAGGTACCCCATCCGAAATTAGGATACCAAATTTTTATTTTTAGGGTACTATATGAGAGCACACAAAATTTCACCACCCATCTCCGAGATCTGGCGTTTCTGAAAATTAGGGTAAGGGGGAGGGTCCGCCCCCCCTTCAGATATCAAAAAATGTAGTACCCTATTTTCACCACGGCGTCATTATGCACCATCTGTGAAAATTTCAAGAGAATCGGTTCAGCCGTTTCTGAGTCTATAAGTTACACACAAACATACAAACAAACAAACATACAAACAAACACAAATTGATTTTTATGTATAAGAAGATATAGCTGCCAAAAAGACCAATATTTTGTTCTACAAAATTGAACAGTGACTTAAATTTATTAGACCACTCAATGTCCGTGCCGAATTTGGGTACATAAGTTATGCAATATTCACCGGACTGTGACGTTTAGTGACGGAAGTTTACATGTACACCCGAGGTGGTGGGTATCCAAAGTTCGGCCCGGCCGAACTTATTGCCTTTTTACTTAAAAATTCTATTATGCAAAAAGAAAAAAAATTTGGAGAAAGGTTTTATTAATTTTTTGTGCTCTAGGCCATATGATTTCGTGCCAAACTGTGTCGACAAATTGACCCCGCACCCCATAAAATTTATGCACTTCTTATTCGGCAAGACATTCTAAATCATTCTAACTTCGTCTTCTCTTGAAAAAAAAAAACCAACTGATTCTTGTTTTCTTAATTTGTATTTTATTTATTTAAAATTAATTAACAATTAAATAAAAGTTCTAAGTTTTATATATAAAATGAAATTCACTAAGGGACAAATATTACGGGAGCACACGCGCAATGCATGTGTGGACCCAAATAACATTCAACAAAAAGCAAAAATAGGACATGAGTATACAAATCGAATGCCTCGATGCTGCTACAGCAGCATCCTAGCATTTGGGGGGATATAAATAAAATCAATACTAATAAACTAGAGTGGCATTTGCTCATGGCATACTTCAATAAAAACATGAAGCAGGACAATGCCAGCAGGGAGGAAAGGGATGGCAGGGAAGGAAAAGGTTTGGGCAGTTAAATGATCATCCATGGCTTTAATACAAGCTCACGTGTCGCACGAATTCCACAAAACCGGCAAAAGTTTCCTTACAAATGTGTATGATGTCAGAGTTGGCCACCTGGAAATTATCACCGGGCAACTCCAGGGTAAAGGACATGGGTATACCCAAATTTCCATAGGCATAATCATCCAGGCCACCCGAAGCTTCGTACAAAATGTTGGCAGAAGTGCCCACATTGTAAGTAGTGCCACGATATTTGGCTATTTGACTTGCAGCACGTAACGCCACCTGGTGCAGGAAACCTCTGGTGGGAGCAAAGGCGTTTCTGTAAAAAAACACAGAGAAATTTTCATTAGTAACAGTTTTCCCCTAGGACCACTTATGTACCTGGCATATCCGAAAGGATAGAAAATAAATTTGCCAAATGAATGCACATCCAAGCTAAGCTTGACACGATTACGATTGTATTCCAAGTAGCGGGAAATAGCTGCTGTTTCGGGTTCTGAGGCGGGTGAAGTACCCGAGAAGACTTCCGAGCATAGCTGAAAGTATGGCAGAGAATTTGAATGTTAGATCTGTTGTAAAAAAAAAATGATGTGCACAATTCAGATTACATTTTGACTGGCACCACGAGCATTCCAGTTATTGGGGAAATTGCGATTGATATCAACACCAACACATGAACGGCCGGGATAACGATGTCTGTTCTTACGCCAGAAACGATCCTGAAAAGAAAAGTCAAATATTAAACAAAAAGAACAACAAAATCTTCTTGGTTTATAAGAAACCTGCCAAGTTTCTAAGAAACATCGTAAGATCCTTTTACATTCCAAGCACCTCCTAAACTCCAAGGGACCTCTTAGGTTCCACAGGACCTCTTGGTTGTCAAGGGACTTCTTAGCTGTCAAGGAATCTCTTAGATTCCAAGGGTTGTCTTAGATTCCAAGGGACCTCTTAGGATACAATATACCTCTTAGGTTCCAAGAGACCTCTTAGTTTCCAATGGACCTCTTAGGTCCTAAGGGACCTCTTGGATTCCAAGAGATTCTAAGGATCCAAGGGACGTCTTAGGTTCCAAGAGACCTCTTAGTTTCCAAAGGACCACTTAGGTTCCAAGGGACCACTAAAATTCCAAGAAATCTCTTAGGATCCAAGGGACGTCTTAGGTTCCAAGGGAACCCTTAGGTTTCAATGGACCTCTGAGTTTCCAAGGGACCCCTTAGGTTCCAATGGATCTGTGAGTTTCCAAGGGACCTCGTAGACTTCAATGGACCTCTTAGTTACCAAGGGACCTCTTAGGTTCCAAGGGACCTCTTAGGTTCCAAGGGACCTTTTAGGTTCCAAGGGACCTCTTAGATTCCAAGGGATCTTATAGGTTCCAAAAGACCTCTTAGAGTCCATGGGACCTCTTAGTTTCCAAGGAACCTCTTAGTTTCCAAGGAACCTCTTAGTTTCCAAGGAACCTCTTAGTTTCCAAGGAACCTCTTAGGTTCCAAGGGACCTCTTAGATTCCAAGGGATCTCATAGGTTCCAAGAGACCTCTTAGGTTCCAAGGGACCTCTTAGCTTCCAAGCGACCTCTTAAGTTCCAAAGGACCTCTTAGGTTCGAAGTGACGTCTTAGGTTGCAAGAGTTCTATTAGGTTGCGAAGGCGCCTCTTAGATTCCTAGTGACGCCTCAGGTTCCAACGGACCTCTTAGGTTCCAAGGGACCTCCTTGGTTCCAAGGGACCTTTTAGGTTCCAAGGGACGTCTTAGGTTCCAAGAGACCTCTTAGGTTCCAAGGGACGTCTTAGGTTCCAAAGGATTTCTCAAATTCCAAGGGACCTCCTAGGTTCCTAAAAACCTCCTTGGTTCTCAAGAACCTCCTAGGTTCTCAAGAACCTCCTAGGTTCCCAAGAACCTTCTAAGTTTCCAAAGAACCTCCTGGGTTCCCAAGAACTTCCTAGGTTCCCAAGAACTTCCTAGGTTCCCAAGAACTTCCTAGGTTCCCAAGAACCTCCTAGGTTCCCAAGAACCTCCTAGGTTCCCAAGAACCTCCTAGGTTCCCAAGAACCTCCTAGGTTCCCAAGAACCTCCTAGGTTCCCAAGAACCTCCTAGGTTCCCAAGAACCTCCTAGGTTCCCAAGAACCTCCTAGGTTCCCAAGAACCTCCTAGGTTCCCAAGAACCTCCTAGGTTCCCAAGAACCTCCTAGGTTCCCAAGAACCTCCTAGGTTCCCAAGAACCTCCTAGGTTCCCAAGAACCTCCTAGGTTCCCAAGAACCTCCTAGGTTCCCAAGAACCTCCTAGGTTCCCAAGAACCTCCTAGGTTCCCAAGAACCTCCTAGGTTCCCAAGAACCTCCTAGGTTCCCAAGAACCTCCTAGGTTCCCAAGAACCTCCTAGGTTCCCAAGAACCTCCTAGGTTCCCAAGAACCTCCTAGGTTCCCAAGAACCTCCTAGGTTCCCAAGAACCTCCTAAGTTCCCAAGAATCTCCTAGGTTCCCAAAAACCTCCTACGTTCCCAAGAATCTCCTGGGTTCCTAAGAGCCTCATGGGTTCCTGAGAACCTTTCAGGTTAATAAGAGCTTCAAAGGTTCCTCAGGATCGACCAGGTTCTAAAGAATATTCTACGTCCGTAAGACCCTCCGTAAAAACCTCAAAAGTTCGTATGATCCTCCCAGGTTCGAAAGAACTTCCCAGGATTCTATAAACCTCCCAGGCTCATAGAAACTTACCAGAATCTTGAAGACCTCCTAGGTTTCCTAAGAATCGTCCAGTTATCGGAAAACCTTCCAAGTTTCTGACAACCTCCCAATTTTCATAGGTCTTGCCGGATTCCAAAGCACCTTCCAGGATCTTACAAACTTTCGAGGATTATATAAATCGTTGAGGTGCCTAAAAACCACCCAGAGTTCTATGAACTTCTAATAATCCTATCAATCTACAAAGTTCCCTAGATCCCCTTAACAACCTCCCAGATTTTTAAGAAGCTCTAAGGTTCCTCAGAAACCACCAGGTTCCAAGGTACCTTCTACGTTTGTAAGAACCTTCGTAAAAACCGCAAAGGTTCTTATGAACCTCCCAGGCTCAAAAAAACCTCCGAGGATCCTAAGAACCTCCCAAAATCTTTAAAACCTCACATGTCCTTATGAACCTCCCAGGATCTTGAAAACCTTCCAGTTTCTTGAGAACCATTCAAGTTTTTAAAAAACTTTCAGGTCCTTGAGAACCTCACAAATTCTTGAAAACCTCCAAGGCTCTTGACAACCTCGAAGGTTTCTTAGGTTCGCCTAGGTTATTGATAACCTCCCGGGTTTTTGAGAACCTCCAAGGTTTTTTGAGAACCTTCCAGGTTCTTGAGAACCATTTAAGTTTTTGAGAACCTTCCAGGTTCTTGAGAACCTTCCAGGTTCTTGAGAACCTTCCAGGTTCTTGAGAACCTCACATGTTCTTGAGAACCTCCCGGGCTCTTGAGAACCTCCCAGGTTACCCCCCAGGTTCTTGAGAACCTAAAGAATGTCTCCGGTTCGAAACAACCTCACAGGTTCGTAAAACCTTGTGTCCTAAGAACCTTTCAATATCCTAAGAACCCCTTAGGATACCAAGAATCTCTCAGGATTCCAAAAATCTCCTAAGTTTCTAAGAAAATCCTTGGTTTTTATCTGACCGACCTATTTCCTTAGAACCCCTTGCATCTCAACAGGTTCTAAAGAATCGGCCAGGTCCAGTATCCTCCCAGGAACCTGGGAAATTCCCAGAGACCTCCCATGGTCCTAGGAAATTATAGAAATCGTCCAGGTCCAGGTTTTTCAAATCGTCCAAGTTCTTGGGTCCGTTCAGGTTTTCTTTAGAACCTCCCAAAATGCAAATTTGCCCATAAACATTCCACTGAGGAACTTGGGCAAGCTTCCCACATATTGTTGAGTGCTGTCCGATTCAAGTTTTAAGCTCAATGACAAGGGACCTTAATTTTATAGCCGAGTCCGAACGGCATGCCACAGTGCGACACCTCTTTGTGAGGAGGTTTTTACATGGCTGCCATACCAAATGGTACAGAAGCTCCCAAATGTCGCCAGCATTAGGAGGGGATAACCACCGCTGAAAAATTTCATGATGTTCTCGCCAGGATTCGAACCCTGGGGTTCAGCGTCATAGGTGGCCTCCTGCCGCCGGCATTAGGAGTGGATAACAATCTCTGAATATTTTTTCTGATATGCTCGCCAGGATTTGAACCCAGGCGTTAAGCGTCATAGGCGGACATGCTTGCTTATGCGTTACGGTGGCCTCTTTTTTGGAGCCATACCGGTTATCTTTAGCCATCCGGTTTCTCTTTAGTTCAATGCAGATCATCAAAGTTCGCTGTAGTATCCTTCAGGTTCTCTTTAGATCTACCCAGGTTTTTGAAATCGTCTACCTCAGACCGTCAAACTCTTTAAACGGCCCAAATTCTCAAGAACATTTTAGGTTTTCTTCAATCGTTCAGGTTCTCTAGAACCGTCTTGATTCTCTGGAATAGTCTGGGCTTTCTAAAACAATTCAGGTCGTTTTAAAAAGTCCAGGCTCTCTAGAACCATTCAGAATCTCTTGAGTCGCAGGGGTTGATTTTCGAGAATATTGCGTCTCATCTACAACAGCCCATGCTCTGTAGAACAGTTAAGGTTCGCTAGAACCATCCAGGTTCTCTACAACCGTTCACCATCCAGGCTATTTAAACCGACGAAGTTCTAGAACCGTCCTGGTTCTCTGCCACATCTCAGGTTCTCTAGAGCACTTCAGGTTATCTAGAGCGTCTCAGGTCCTCTAGAGCAGTTCAGGTTGAGAGTTGAAGAGGTTCTAGAAGTCTCATTTTTATACCCTCCACCATAGGATGGGGGGTATACTAATTTCGTCATTCTGTTTGTAACTACTCGAAATATTCGTCTGAGACCCCATAAAGTATATATATTCTTGATCATCGCGACATTTTATGTCGATCTAGCCATGTCCGTCCGTCTGTCCGTCCGTCCGTCTGTCTGTCGAAAGCACGCCAACTTCCGAAGGAGTAAAGCTAGCCGCTTGAAACTTTGCACAAATACTTCTTATTGGTGTAGGTCGGTTGGTATTGTAAATGGGCTGCCATTTAAACCGATCTTGGGTCTTGACTTCTTGAGGCTCTAGAGGGCGCGTGAAATTTTGCACGACGTGTTTTTTTATGATATCCAATAATTGTGCCAAGTATGATTCAAATCGGTTCATAACCTGATATAGCTGCCATATAAACCGATCTAGGATCTTGACTTCTTGAGCCTTTAGAGGTCGCAATTATTATCCGATTTGCCTGAAAATTTGTACGACGGTTCCTCTCATGGCCATCAACATACGTGTTTATTATGGTCTAAATATAAATCGATCTCTCTATTTTACTTCTTGAGCCCCCAAAGGGCGCAATTCTTAGTCGAATTGGCTGACATTTTGCACAGGTCTCCAACATATAATTTAATTGTGGTCTAAACCAGATCATATCTTGATATCGCTCTAATAGCAGATCAAATCTTTTCTTATAAAATTTTTGCCTAAGACGAGATGACGGGAAAAGTACTCGACAAATGCGCTCCATGGTGGAGGGTATATAAGATTCGGCCCGGCCGAACTTAACACGCTCTTACTTGTCTCTCTTTAACAATCGCTAAATAAATCATTTTGCATCTACTCACATTGGTAAAGGAATATTCATAGCCATCGGGATTCACCAAGGGCAACAAATACAATTCAACATCACTGAGCACTCTTTGGAAAGCTCTGATATTAGTCAAAATCTCATTGGCAAAGTACAACACCGACAATGGGGTAATCCATTCGCGACCATGGGTGCCAGCTTGTATATACGCAACACGACGTTGACGAACGCGGCTGTTCAAAGATATGGACAACACTGCCAAGTGGCGTCCTTCAGAAGAGCGACCCAAGGACTCATAGCGACAGTATTGAGGATAACGGTGGGACAAAGCACTCATGAAACCTAAAATCTGCAAAGAAAGAGAGATAAGTTACCAATGCAATGCCGGTTTTATTCCAACTCACCTCAGTGTATCGTGGAAAATGTGCAAAGAAACCACGTGCCTGTCTTCTTGTTCTGCTACGTTCACAGTGGGAACCCTCACAGTCACTTTCATTGCTGCTGCTTATGGTTTCATTGAACAATCTCATCTCTTCCATCAAAGGCTTAGCTTGATATGTTACACCCAGTTCATGTAGGCGTTCTTCGAAGATAGGTTGCATTATGGGACTGACCGAAACAATGGACATATTACGTGACAATAGCCAAAAATCTAAATCAACATCTTGTGTTTGGAGCTCAACCATGTAGTTGAAGGCTTCCTCTCTGTCATGGAATATCGTGTATTTGTTGTAGCTGTAATTAAATATAAAATGTAATTCTTAAGTGAAAAAGTATAAAAATAATTAAAGTTTAGTTATATCTGTAGGCTGGTACAATATTCGTTATTCTCAGGTTCTGATTGCTCAACATTAATACCGGCGATAGATGATGACGATCGTAAAGGATCGGTGAATCGTTTATACAACAACAAACAGCACTGGGTCTTACGTGCATTACTACTCTAATCAATCGACCCCGCTCTGAAACGGCCATCACGTCCTGGCAGAGTGTATCATTCATAATTCGCCTTCTGTCCACAATTTCTTGAAGACTCGCCCTATGGTCGACAGCAAATGAATGACAGAGTTCATTTTCTTTCGGTGTAGGTCGTATTCAAAGTCTGATCCAAAAGATCGCAAAAGACATCCCGCGAAGCGATTTCAGCGGAACCCCTACTGCCGCTCACTAAGAATATCGTTGGACTCCAAATCACTCACAAAATGGTGATTAGCCATGTGCTCCATAATCTTAGAAAGTGCGGAGCATATGGCAATTGGCTGGTAAAATTGTTCGCCTCGCACTTCTTGGGAATCGGCTGAAGGTTTACAACCTTCCAAGACGCTAGGAAAACTCCCACACTTTAAGGAAGCTTGAATAGGTTGCGTAATGGATGAGTAAGCCTTGAAGAACACTTAGACAGGACAAGCGTTGATATACCATCCGGGCCCTGGGATTTATTTACATTGAGATCCACATATAACCATATTGACCGATTGGGATTTAGCACTGATGTTGTAAGTCATAACAGGGATCAAATTGCAACCAAGGGTCAAAATTCAACCAAATCAGGTGAAATTTAAACTTCTAGGGGATCGAGAAATTAAAACCTGGAATCGGTTTATATGGGGGCTATATCAGTTTATAGACCGACTAGGATCGTACTCGGCATAGACATTGGAAGTCATAACACAAGGCTTTGTTTCAAATTTCAGCCAAATCGGGTGAAAATTGAGGCTTCCAGGGGCTCAAGAAATCAAAACTGAGGATCGGTTTATATAGGGGCTATATCTGTTTACAGACCGATTCATATCTTACTTAGCATGGATTTTGAAAATCAAAACTCCGGTATTTGTTTCAAATTTCAGCTAAATCGGATGAAAATTGAGGCTCCTAGGGACTCAACAAGTGAAATCGGGGGATCGGTTCGTATTGGGGCTATATTAGTTTTTAGAGCGATTCATACCAACTTGGCTTGGATGTTGGAAATCATAACTCAAGTCTTCGTTTCAAATTTCAGCCAAATCGGTTGAAAGTTAAGGTTTCTAAGAGCTCAAGAACTTAAATCCGGGGTCGGTTTATATGGGAGTTATATCTATTATGGACCCATTCTGACCATACTTGTCCTAGATGCTGGAAGTTATAACACAGGTCATTGTTCCATAGTTCAGCCAAATCTGACGACAAATTGAGGCTCCTAGGAGGTTAAGAACTCAAATCGGAGGATTGGTTTATATGGGTGCTATATCAGTTTATAGATCGACTAGGATCGTACTTAACATGGATATTGGAAGTCACAACACAAGGCTTTGTTTCAAATTTCAGCTAAATCGAATGAAAATTGAGGATTCTAAGGGGTCAAGAAGTCAAATCCAGGTATCGGATTATATGGAGGCTAAATCAGTTTATAGACCGACTAGGAAAGCCTGTTTGGTGCTACGAAAGCCTGCTGGGCTGGAACATTGAGTTTCAATCTGTGTGGTGTTAATTGCTGCCATGAGAAGCTTAGCTGCGAGTTACCTGGCGCGTCCATAGGTTGCGGATAGTGGAACGCTTCATACGGAGTAGCTGCAATGGCAGTCGCGAACTATCAGCGGTATCAAGTGGTATCGAGGGGTGAGTCTCAGTGAGGGGTCGGACGGCACCTGCTCTTGAACAAATACTGAGTGCCTAGCCACCCAGTTCCCATGGCGATCGGTCCTTTTGACCGGAACGAGCTTGACGAGGATCAGAAGGACGGAAGGACGGACGGACGGAAGGACGGACGGAAGGACGGACGGAAGGACGGACGGAAGGACGGACGGAAGGACGGACGGAAGGACGGACGGAAGGACGGACGGAAGGACGGACGGAAGGACGGACGGAAGGACGGACGGAAGGACGGACGGAAGGACGGACGGAAGGACGGACGGAAGGACGGACGGAAGGACGGACGGAAGGACGGACGGAAGGACGGACGGAAGGACGGACGGAAGGACGGACGGAAGGACGGACGGAAGGACGGACGGAAGGACGGACGGAAGGACGGACGGAAGGACGGACGGAAGGACGGACGGAAGGACGGACGGAAGGACGGACGGAAGGACGGACGGAAGGACGGACGGAAGGACGGACGGAAGGACGGACGGAAGGACGGACGGAAGGACGGACGGAAGGACGGACGGAAGGACGGACGGAAGGACGGACGGAAGGACGGACGGAAGGACGGACGGAAGGACGGACGGAAGGACGGACGGAAGGACGGACGGAAGGACGGACGGAAGGACGGACGGAAGGACGGACGGAAGGACGGACGGAAGGACGGACGGAAGGACGGACGGAAGGACGGACGGAAGGACGGACGGAAGGACGGACGGAAGGACGGACGGAAGGACGGACGGAAGGACGGAGGAGCGGACATGTATAGACCGATTTGGACCGTACATGCCACAGTTGTTGAAAATCATAACGGAACAACACATGCGAAATTCCAGCCAAATTGTGCACATATTGCGGCTTGTAAGGGCTCGAGAACTCAAATCGGTGGATCGGTTTATATGGGAGCTATATCAGATTATGGACAGATTTGGAGCGTACTTGGCACAGTTGTTGAAAGTCATAAAAAAATACCATGCACACAATTTTAGCCAAATAGTACAAAAATTGCGGCGCGGCTTCCAAGGGCTCAAGAAGTTAAATCGGGAGATCGATTTATATGGGACCTATATCAAGTTATGGACCGATTTGGACCGTACTTGGCACAGTTGTTGGAAGTCAAAGCAAAACCCTACACGCTCAATTTCGGACAAGTTCCACTTTCGGTTCTTATTACATTGAAGATTTGTCTTTGCTACAAACGGGAAGACTAGATTCAAGGGTTGCCCAAAAAGTAATTGCGGATTTTTTAAAAGAAAGTAAATGCTTTTTTAATAAAACTTAGAATGAACTTTAATCAAATATACTTTTTTTACACTTTTTTTCTAAAGCAAGCTAAAAGTAACAGCTGATAACTGACAGAAGAAAGAATGCAATTACAGAGTCACAAGCTGTGAAAAAATTTGTCAACGGAGACTATATGAAAAATCCGCAATTACTTTTTGGGCAACCCAATAGCTTTCCTTCAGTAATAGCCTCGTCTTCTCACGATCTGGATCCCCCCATAGGATTTTCGCTGTCTCATCGAACGGTTCGCTGTTCCACAATGTTGCAGGAGCATTCGTCGCCCCCTCGTCGGATTGAGTCGACCCGAAAGCAGTCGGCAGTCCTCTGGCCTTCACCGCCTTTCACTTCCCCTTACTCCGTTATACAATTTCCGGTACAATCCTTCCACTTTAAGAAGTTGATGCATACAATCTGCCTCGGCTCGGCTTAAATTTTGTCAGATTCTTTTAATTGATAAAACAATAGCTCCCACAACAACCATATCTTTCATAAACTGGTCCGTTTATACAAAATATTTCCTATCATCAACCATTTAGGCATTGGCTTCTGACCTCAAAATACGGCAATACTTAAGAACTAATTTTCGATTAATTTATACAAAGTAATAAAATAATCGATAATTATGTTGTATAGAAACTTGTTTTAGAGCACACAAAGATAAATCGCACATTGAGATATAACTCTAAATTAATGAGCAAACCCATAGTAGCCACCGAACACCGTTTGACTATAACGGTTTGTGACTACTGGTGACAACATTTGGTAGTGTTAAAAATCTATGATTGGAAGAACAAGTTCTTCTGCCAAAGACCACCCTCAGTTACTGATCCAAGATAGTTGTGATTGCTATCACAACTTCCAGAAGTAAACAAATCGCAGTCATTCTTAGAGGACCTTGAAATGTCAAGATGAAGGTTAGAACTATTTTGATGGGCAGATTAAAATGTTCATGGATCAACGGATTACATTAGCATTTTGCAATGATTCCATGATATATGGAAGAGTGTAACTTCTCAATGCTTGCGATTAAGACACAAAGTCAATGAAGTTGTCACAAGAAGTGTCAGTGTCCAAATGCCTTGAAAACAGACAAAATAAAACCCCCAACCTCAGTCTCTAGATATAGTGACTCTTCACCAAAATAGCATCAGGCCAAGAAGTTGAAGTTTGCACAAGCCCTCACATGTTTTTTGAGGTCTAAACTGGCATCCATACATAAACCAATGAACATTGAAAACCAGATTCCAATAGATGACTAAATAATGCTCAATTTCGGCTTCATTGAATTGAGCCGCTCATCAAGTTGGTATTGTTCAACTCCCATCTCTAGCATTATTGGCGATAGCTGTGACCATTGGTTAGTGGCGTCGGCGGCACTGTAGGTCAACCCCAAAAGAGACGACCATATTTACACTACAAAAAAAAAAAGGTTAATGCTTTTCTATGGTCAACAAAGCAAAACATCATCATCAGCTGGAGGGACAGACAGACAATTAGACTGATGCTGATGGATGAGTGAAGACAGCCGGGGAGTTACAGACCACAACAACAATTTACAATAATTTTTTATCACATTGTGGTTGCTGTTGCGGCTGCTGGCGCTATTATTTTTTTAAGTATTGTATGGCCGTCGTGTTATACATAGTAAATATGTCCATAAATAGATATGCATTTAAAAATATTTTATGTTAATTTTAAAACAATTATAAATCTTTGTAACACTTTTAAATGATCATTAATCAATGCAACATAAACACTGGGCTTTGTGCATTCAAGCAGCCATTGGAGCGTTTCCCGCTCGCCTATGAATCTATTACAGGTACGTACCAGCAGCAGCAGCAACAGCTACAACTTCAAAAGCACTTAAAACATCCTATGCTGCTGGCCCTTTGGCAGGCAGGTATGGATGAATGTTGGTATGGCGGCATGCAAATATGCTTCATATACGTCATCATCACGACCACTTATGTGGAGGAAGCCAGCCAGTCAGCCAGCCAGCAGACATGGTAATGTGATGTTTCCAGTTTCATATGTCGCTAATTACATTCCGTTGATAATTTTTGAATAAATTTTGTCAATACATGTGTTTTTTTCCCCCATATATTTTTATTTTATTTTAAAAATCTCATTAATCTACAAAACGGATCTTTATGGGATCGTACAAATTCATTAATAATTCCACTATGAATTATAATAAATGATTATTTGAATAATTGAAAAAATTCCAAAATCAAAGATTGATGATATGGTTAGGGAGGGTGAATCAATATATTGGAAACTATTTATAGTAACACTGAGCAAAACTGCACACATTTTCAAAATGTGATTTCTTGGTAGAAAACATGTCATAGAATTAAGGAATATGTATTACAAGATGGACAGGGCCCCCTCCGCGGCGCCTTCTTTAACACTTCGCCCTCGAATTGGTGACATTGAAGCCTATGATGGTGAACGCGTTCGAATCCTGGCAAGAACATCGGACAAAGCGGTGTTTATCACCTCTTAATGTTGATGCATGGTATTTTAAAAAATTTTCCTCAAACAGGTGTGGCACTGCGCCGTTGGGACTCGACTATAAAAAGGCCTAGTATCATTGAGTTTAGATTTGTATCGGAACTTTATCTACTCTCAAATACCTTTCATTTGAGTCCCATATTGTCATAATGGGTCAAATAACCACCTAGCGCCACCTAGACTTGAGCGCAAATTTTTAAGTCATATTAGTAATCTACTTCCAAATACCTTCCATTTGAGTCCCATATTGACATGAACTTCGAATATATCTGTTTAGAGGAGCCGCTGGCTACTTGGACCCAAATTTTAATACCATTTTCGTTTTCTGGTCTCCAATACCTTTCATTTGATACCCTTATTGTGCCCATCGGACTACTTTAGCACATAGGTGGCGTTTTTAAGGTAAGGGGGAGGGTCCGCCTCCACCCAAAATCGAAAAATTATTGGGTTGCCCAAAAAGTAATTGCGGATTTTTTAATAGAAAGTAAATGCATTTTTAATAAAACTTAGAATGAACTTTAATCAAATATACTTTTTTACACTTTTTTTCTAAAGCAAGCTAAAAGTAACAGCTGATAACTGACAGAAGAAAGAATGCAATTACAGAGTCACAAGCTGTGAAAAAATCAATCAATCAATCAAATCAAAAAATCAACGCCGACTATATGAAAAATCCGCAATTACTTTTTGGGCAACCAATATATATAAGATGGGGTCTTTGACTAACCTAACGAGGTGTTACAAACGGAATGACTAGATTGATATACCCCCATCCTATGGTGGTGGGTACAAAAAAAAAAACAAGTAAAAGGGTGGTAAGTTCGGCCGGGCCGAATCTTATATACCCTCCAACATGGGTCGCATTTGTCAAGTTCTTCGAATGACTTTTCCAATATGTATATGAGCAACATCAAGTTATTGACCGATGTGGACCATATTTACTGTCATAGCTGTTAAAAGTCATAGAAAATTACCACTTCCAAAATTTCAGGCAAATCGATTAAAAATTGCGCCCTCCAAGGGCTCAGAGTGTAAAGTCGGGAGATTGGTTGATATGACAGCTATATCAGGTTATCGACTGATTTAGACCATACTTGGCACAGTTGTTGTCATACAAAAACAATGTATGCAAAATTTCAACCAAATTGGATAAGAATTGCGCCCTCTAGAAGCTCAAGAAGTCTAATCGGGAGATCGGTTTATATGACGCCTATATCAGGTTGTGGACTGATTGAGACCATACTTGGCACGGTTGTTGGAAGTCGTCCCTCGACTTTATGTGCATAATTTCAGCAACATCGGATAAGAATTGGGTCTTCTAGATGCATGCTAACTTCGACCGGGCCGAACTTTGGAATAAATAAATTCAGTTGAGGGGCCTAATTTTATTCTATTGGGTTGCCCAAAAAGTAATTGCGGATTTTTTAATAGAAAGTAAATGCATTTTTAATAAAACTTAGAATGAACTTTAATCAAATATACTTTTTTTACACTTTTTTTCTAAAGCAAGCTAAAAGTAACAGCTCATAACTGACAGAAGAAAGAATGCAATTACAGAGTTACAAGCTGTGAAAAAATTTATCAACGCCGACTATATGAAAAATCCGCAATTACTTTTTGGGCAACCCAATATATAGCCTATATTTCGTTCCAGACAAACGTACACAATCTATGAAAATTTTAAGAAAATCGGTTCAGCCAAGTATCATATAGTCATAATCGGTCTAATGGCGTTTTTGAGGGGTGGCGTGATCCCCTATACTTCGATCTGATTTTGTATGCCAGATTCGAAATCTACTCCCGAATACCTTTCATTTGAACCCCATATTGAAATTAACGTCCAATATATCTGTTTTGGGGAAGTTTTGGTATTGGGGCGGCTCGATTAGTATATAGACTCAAATTTTAATACTCTTCAATACCTTTCATTTGATACCTATGTTGTCCCGATCGGTCCACTTTTGATTTTGGGTTGTGTTTTTGGCATAAGAAGGAGGGTTCGTCACCCTTTCGATACCGAAAAATTATATAGCCTATGTTTCCTTCCAGACCAACCTACACAATATGCGAAAATTTCGAGAAAATCGGTTCTGCCGTTTTTCAACAAACAAACCGAGCCCCATATATGGGCGATTGGCAAATGTGCCCATTTTGGGCGTTTTTGTGGAGGTGGGGTAACCCCCTATACTTCGACATGAATTTGTATGCTCGATTCGTTATCAACTCCCGCATACTTTTCATTTGATGCCCATATTGTCTTTATCGGTCCACTTTTGATTTTGGGTGGTGTTTTTGGGGTAACGGTGGATGCTCCGCCCCCTTCCGTTATCGTTAAATTATAAAGCCTATTCCTACTTCCTGACCATATTCGTAATCTACTCCCGAATACCTTTCATTTGAGTCCCATATTGTCATGATCGTCAAATAAACCTATTTTAAGGAGTTTTGGGGCTGGGGCGGCCCCCAGGTATTTGGACCCAACTCCTGATATCAAAAAATTATATAGCCAATGTTTCCTTCCAGACCAACCTACACAATCTGTGAAAATGCCAAGGCAATTGGTTCAGCCGCTTTTGAGTCTATACGTGACAAACAAACACAAATTGAATTTTATATATTAGATAGATGGACAGGGCCCGCTTCGCGGCGACTTCTTTCACTCTCTTATTTAATAGGAGCCCCATACTGGCACGGTCAGAAAATAAGTCCTGTTTGGGGGTGCTGCTACGGCCGCTCAGATATTTCGCCCCAATGTGGATATCATATTGGTGCTCTACTCTCAAATACCTTTCATTTGGGCCTTTTATTGCCATGGTCGGTAAATATGTCCGGTATATGGGTATTTTTGGAGGTGATGCGAACCCCAATATATCAGATTCGTGCTCTAGTCTCAAATACCCTTCATTTGAGCCCCATATTCTCATTATTGGTTTATATTTTCATTTGGCGGGCTTTAGAGGAGGGGCGGCCCCCTAGATATCCCACCCTAGATAGGGATGCCAAATTTCTGCTAAAATCAGCTCACCCATCTCCGAGATCTGGAATAGTTAACAAGTAAGAGCGTGCTAAGTTCGGCCAAGCCGAATCTTATATATCCTACACCATTGGACCATGGCACGATCAGAAAATAAGTCCTGGTGGTGCTGGTATGGCCTTTCAGATATTTCGCCTCAATGTGGATATCATATTGATGTTCTACTCCCAAATACCATTCATTTGGGCCTTATATTGCTATGGTCGGTAAATATGTCCGGTATTGGGATATTTATGGGGGTGAGGCGAACCCCAATATATCAGATTCGTGCTCTAGTCTCAAATATCTTTCCTTTGAGTCCCATGTTGTCATTATTGGTGAATATTTTTATTTGGCGGGCTTTAGAGGAGGGGCGGCCCCCTAGATATCCCACCCTAGATAAGGATGCCAAATTTCTGCTTAAATCAGCTCACCCATCTCCGAGATCTGGTATATTTAACAAGTAAGAGCGTGCTAAGTTCGGCTAAGCCGAATCTTATATACCCTACACCATATATCGCATTTGTCGAGTTCTATGCACAGTATCTCATTTTAGGCAAACAAAGAATATTGAATAAGAATATGCTATTGTGTAATATTTCAGTTCATTCGAATAAGAATTGCGACTTGTAGGGGCTCAAGAAGCTAAATCGTGAGATCGGTTTATATAGGAGCTGTATCAAGCTATTGATCGATTCAGACCATATTAGACGCGTATGTTGATGGTCATGAGAGAAGCCGTTGTACAAAATTTCTGCCAAATCAGACGAGAATTCCGTCCTCTATTGGCTCAAGAAGTCAAGATCCCAGATCGGTTTATATGGCAGCTATATCAAAACGGGGACCGATTTAAACCATACCCAGCGCAATTGTTGGAAGTGATACCAAAACACCTCATGCAAAATTTCAGTCAGATCGGACGAGAATTGTGCCCTTTAGAGGCTCGAAAAGTCAAGACCCAAGATCGGTTTATATGGCAGCTATATCAAAACGTGGGCCGATTTAAACCATACTTAGCGCAATTGTTGGAAGTGATACCAAAACACCACGTGCGAAATTTCAGTCAAATCGGACGAGAATTGCGCGCTCTAGAGGTTGAAGAAGTCAAGACCCAAGATCGGTTTATATGGCAGCTATATCAAAATATGAACCGATTTGGCTCATTTACAATCCCAACAGTCCTACACTAATAAAAAGTATTTGAGCAAAATCTCAAGCGCCTAGCTTTACTCTTTCGAAAGTTAGCGTGCTTTAGACAGACGGACGGACGAACGGCATTAGTAGACCCCAATTCTATGGTGGAGGGTATAAAATCATTTGTGAACCCATAGCATCTACATCGAAATATGGTCTCGTTTATACCAAACTCTTCTCGGATTTTGAGGTACTAAATACAATTCGATCTTCACTGGACTCTATCCCTTACCGACATTTTCAAAAAAAGTCAGATGTCGGAGATGGGTGCACCGATTTAAGCGAGATTTTGTATGCCACCTTATGGTAACCCAGCCCAAAACCACTACACAAATTCCGCCCAAAATCAAAGTGGACCGATCGGGACAATATGATACACAAATGAAAATTATTAGGAAGTTAAATACGAATATGGTATTAAAAATTGGGTCCAAGTACTTACGTACCGGGCCCAAAACCACCCCAAAAGTAGAGTACAAAATCAAAAGTGAACCGATCAGGGCAAAATGGGGCTCCAATGAAAGGTATTCGTGAGTAGAGTACGAATATGATTCTCGAATATTGAAAATTGGGTGTAATTACCAAGGGGGCCGCACCAAAACTAATACCCGCTCAAGTTGGGGCGCCTACCCCCACAAAACCCCCCAACAGGACTCTTTCACCGCTTTGGCCAATATGGATATCAAATGAAAAGTGTTTAAAAGTAGATTAAGAATCTGAGATAAAAATTTATTCCTTGGTATCTGAGGTGCCTCCAACACCCCCAAAACCCTCCAGCAGGGCTTATTTACCAATTGGGACAATGTGGATATCAAATGAAAGGTGTTTGGTGCAGTTGAGTGCACATCTGTTATAACAATTTGGTCCAAAGTGTCTATGGGGCCTCGCCAACCCCCAAACCCAATAAACGGGCATGAATGTCCAGCGTCCAAAACAAACAAAAAATTTATTAGTGTAGATCTGAACGAGACCCGTTGCCCTGAATATCTTGATTCAAAATGCTTGACATTATAGGGCCAAAGAAAATCGGCAGAAATTATTTTAGGTTCCGCCCCCTAAACTTCCTAAAATAAGGTCTCAATACAATAAAGCCCCAAGTGTGGAAAGTGAAAAAAGGTCCCTAATTTTTATACATAAAACAAAAACAACGATAATTGGGGCTTTATTTCGCTTTTGTGGCCTTATTTCATTAAAAAAAAAATTAGGGCTTAATTTGATATGAAATAGGACCACAAATTTGGTATTGAAACAAAGCCTCAATCCTAATTTTTAGGGCTTTATTTCTTTTTACAAATATTTCAAATAAAACAGAGAGAGGAGCACTTTTCGCGAGATATACCGGACATAAGTCAATCGACTTAATAACGCCTTAAGAATGTGGGGCCTTTTTTTTCATTTAAGTTTGGGGAGTTTTTCATTTCGTTGCGATCCGATTTCATTTTTACTTTTTGGGGTATTTTATTTCATTTGGGGCTTTATTGCATTGGGGTCTTATTTCATACAGCTGAGGGCGGATCGCGTGCCGTGATAACTGTGAGCACCACACAGGCTGGAACATTGAGGTTCGACCTGTGTAGTGTTCATTGCTGTAACGAAAAGCTTAGCTGCAAGCTACCGGGCGCATCCACAGCTTGCGGATAGTGGAATGCTCCATACGGTGTAGCTGCAACGGCAGTCGCGGACAATCAGCGGTAGCCAGCGAAGAGTTTCAGTGAGAGGCCGGAGAGGAGAGTTTCAGAGAGGAGCATTTTTCGCGAGATATACCGGACATTAGTCAATCGACCAGTTATTGGGGCATTATTTCATTATAAAATTGGGACTTAATAGTGCCTCAATAATGTGGGGCCTTATTTCATTTTAGTTTGGGGAGTTTTTCATTTCGTTGCGATCCGATTTCATTATTACTTTTTGAGGTACCAAAAATGGGTCAGTTAAACCCATTTTTGGTATTTTATTTCATTTGGGGCTTAATTGCATTGGGGTCTTATTTCATACCGCTTAGGCCTTGTGGCCTTATCTCATTTGTCGTTTGGGGCTTTATTGCAATGGAACCCTACTTCATACCGCCATGAAAAATTTCAGAAAAAGGATAAGGGTGATCGTGTAAAAAAACCCAATTGCCAATCCAAATTTTCCCACAAACTTTTCAAAAAGAAATAGGTCGCACTTTTCTCATACGAGTATAAAGCTCGGCTGTCCGATTAAAATTTAAGATCAATTATAAGTGACTTCCTGTTTGAAGCTGAGTCAAAATCTCTTCCTAGAGATGTGTCACACATCTAAATGCTTTACAAATGTTTGTAGCATTACTGAGAGAGTAATCATTGATGAAAGTTTTTTCTCAACTTATCACCAGAGTGCATCACGATGGCAAACATTATTAAACCGATTATATTATGGGAAACTATTATTTTTCTCTCAGTGTACCATAACCTGCTATTAGTGGAAATTTTTAGATTTCTTAGGAATGCTACTAAACACCAAATAGAAACGCCTACCCTTCTGACCTGACATTTAAACTTACTACTGTTTCAAATATTGGTAGCATATGTTATGTCTATACTGTAACAATGTAAGTTATAAAGATTTATTGTGGTTTATTGCAAAAGAGTATGAACTTGAATTACTAGCTAACTTTGATTTGAACAATTAAGAAATTCATTACCAAACTATGAAAAATAAATAAGTGTGGACTATAGGTGGGCAAAGTTGAACCATTTGCACCCTACACTACAGTGGCTACAATTGTAAAAGTTGATGACATACCACCCAATCGATATCATTACTCCAAATACTGAGAGGTGAGTTGCACACTCATACCGGCTTATTTCAATTGAAGAGCGACTGCAGACCAAATATAGTGTGGGAGCAATGATATCGGTTGGGTGGCAGCTATATCAGGTTTTAGGCCGATTTGGACCGTACTTGACACAGTTGTTAGAAGTCATAAGAGAACACTATGTGCAAAATTTTAGCCAAATCGGTAAAAATTGCGGCTTCCAGGGGCTCAAGAAGTAAAATCGGGAGATTGGTTTATATGGGAGCTATATCCAAATCCGAATCGATATAGCCCAATCCCCAACGACCTACACCAATAGTATCTGTGCAAAATTTCATGCGGCTAACTTAACGCATTCGACCGCTATCGTGATTTCGACAGATGGTCGGACGGGCAAAGCTGGATCGACTTAGAATGTCGAGACGATCAAGAATATATGTACTTCAGGGGGTCTCCAAAAAGTCAAATCCGGGGATCCGTATATATGGGGGCTATATCTGTTTATAGACCGATTCGGATCGTACTTCGCATGGATGTTCAAAGTCATAACTTAAGTCTTTGTTCCAAATTTCAGACAAATCAGATAAAAATTGAGGCTTCTAAGGGCTCAAGAAGTAAAATCCGGGGGATCGGTTTATATGGGGGCTATATCTGTTTATATACCGATTCGGATCATACTTGGCATGGATGTTAAAAGTAATTCAAGTCTTTGTTCCAAATTTCAGCCAAATCTGATGAAAATTGAGGCTTCTAAGGGTTCAAGAATCAAATCCGAGGATCGATTAATATGGGGGCTATATCTGTTACTAGACCGATTCGGATCATACTTAGCATGGATGTTGGAAGTCATAACTCAAGTCTTTGTTTCAAATTTCAGCCAAATCGGATGAAAATTGAGGCTTCTAAGGGTTCAAGAAGTCTAATCCAGGGATCGGTTTATATGGGGGCTATATCTGTTTATAGACCGATTCGGATCATACTTGGCATGGATGTTGAAAGTCATAACTCAAGTCTTTGTTTCAAATTTCAGCCAAATTGGATGAAAATTGGGGATTCTTAGGACTCAAGGAGTCAAATTCGGGGATCGGTTTATATGGGGGCTATATCTGTTTGTAGACCAATTCGGATCATACTTGGCATGGATGTTGAAAGTCATAACTCAAGTCTTTGTTCCAAATTTCAGCCAAATCGGATGAAAATTGAGGCTTCTAAGGGTTCAAGAAGTCAAATCCGGGGATCGGTTTATATGGGGACTATATCTGTTTACAGACCGATTCAGATCATACTTGGCATGGATGTTGAAAGTCATAACTCAAGCCTTTGTTTTAAATTTCAGCCAAATCGATTCAGAATATCGAGACGATCCAGAACATAAAGTATGTTCTGAATCGTCTCGATATTCTGAGGTGGGGTCGCAGATCAATATTGCGAGGTGTTACAAAAAGATTGACTAGATTAATATACCCTCATCCGATGGTGTGGTTATAGAAAATTAACTTTCTAAGGTGGGCGCCCCCGTTGTCGAATTGGTAATGTGCTTGGATTACCAGTGCTGGGGTCGTGGGTTCGATTCCCCCCAGAAGCCTTGGTCTGTTGCTGTTGTGGCATCACAATGAACTTCAAAAATTGCCTAAGTGAGCCTGTAAAGAGCTGCCACTCTTATCTAACCTAACCCAAGATTTCCCATTGCCTTGATCTTTTGCGCTCCTTCTTCAATATCTGACACTCAGTTTCGAGATGTCTATCTTGACTTGGTCTCGCCAACGGAGTTTTGGTCTTCTCCATTGGCGAATTGCATTATGGTCGCCTTTCAAAGACTTCTTGTCATTAATACTGACAACATGACCTGGCCAACGCAAGCGTTGTATCTTGATGCGTGTAACTATGCTATCGTCGTAATACAGCTCGTGGTTCATAAGACACCTATATTCTCCATTAACGCAAACTGGTTCATATATTGTACGAGATATCTTTCTCTCAAACACTCCAAGTACTGCCTCATCGGATTTCTCAGATACCTATGCTTCGGCACGGGAAGTAGCAGTTTTTAATATTATCAGATTTTCCTTTGTCGAGTGGTTGCTCTGCTGTTGAACAAAGTAGCATCTGTGAGGCAAATGCAAATTTTGCCCATGAACATTCCACTAAGGAACAGGGGCAAACTTCTCCTATATCAATGAGTGCAGTCCGACTCAAGTTTAAACTCAATGATAAGGGGCCTCCTTTTTATAGCCGAATCCGAACGGCGTGCCGCAGTGCGACACTTTTTTGGAGAGAAGTTTGGCATAGTACCTCACAAATGTTGCCAGCATTGGGAAGGGAAAGCCACCACAGAAAACTTTTTCTGATGGTCTCGCCAGGTTTCAAACCCCGGCGTTCAGCGTCATTGGCGGACATGCTAACCTCTGCGCTACGGTGGCCTCCAAGACTGTGAGGCAATATTACTTATTTAGTGCGTGGCAGGTGTACAGGACTTTGCGGGAATTGATACCATCCACTTTAACTTATCTTCATTAACTGCCAGACCCATTTACACTGACTCTATTTTGAGCTTTTCAAAGGCTGCAGTTACTACTTTCGATGACCGACGCATAATATCGATGTCGTTGTCATAGGTTACTACTGGTACGAGTTCAAGATCCAAGTGTTGAACCGATGTAGAGGTGATCTAATCTGGCTACAAGAGAGCCATTACTTGACTCTGTGCTGTGTACCAGGGCATAGGGACATAACAGTTAACGGAAAAGCAGATATGCTAACGGGACTAGAAGCAAAGCTGCCAAGGGTATAGATAACGGATATGTATTCACCTCTCCCGGGAATCTTCTAAATGCTTAAGGTGCCATAAAAGGAAAGATGGTTGAATCACCGGAATGAGGCGAGATTGCGAGCAGACGAAAAGGTCTTGGGATAAATGATCCAAACGAAAGGTTTGCAGCCAAATGGGGAAGATACATCTGAGTGGCATAATAGGAAACATTTCAGGGCACAACAAGTTAAGTACACATTTAACCTGTATGGTATCCGATTTGTATCATTGCACTCACGTTCAGAAAGCTAGCTTTCAATTCCTCTGCCAGTGCCCGGCTTTGTGTTGTAGTAAAAATTGCACACTTGGATCTTTCTTCTTTCAGGCACTAGAAAAGCTTTGAGGGGAAAGTCCAAACAAACTAAACGACTAAAGCCCTTTTCCCTCTAGGGCGCTTAGTATAGGAGATACAGTCATTTTAAGTTTTGACACTAAAATTTCCATTTCTAATGGACTATCAGTCCTAATGCTGATGACATTTGTAGGGAACTATGCGATGCGGTGGGGCCGAATCTTGGGAACCCACCACCATGGATTCTGCTAAAATATGGGAGCTATATCAAGTTATAGAAGATTTGGGCTTTACACGGCACAGTTGTTGCAAGTCTTGACAGAACACTATGGGGCAAAATTTCAGTCAAATCCACAAAAATAGCGGCTTGTAAGGACTGGAGAAGTCTAATCGGGATTTCGTAGCTATATCAGGAATCAGGAATAATCGGACACAAATTGAGGCTTGTTAGGACTTAAGAAATCAATTCAGGAGTTCGGTTTATATGAGAGCTATATCAGGTTAAAAACCGATTTGGAATTTACTCGGCACAGATGTTGCAAGTCTTAACAGAACACTGTGTGCAAAATTTCAACCAAATCGGACAAAAATTGCGGCTTATGAGGGCTCAAGAACTCAAATCGATAGATCGGGATATATGGGAGCTATATCCAAATCTGAACCGATATGGCCCATTTGCAATCCCCAATGAGCTTTAACAAAAGGAAGTACCTGTGCAAAATTTTAAAAGGCTAGTTTTACGCCTTCGACCGCTATCGTGGTTTCGACAGACGGACATGGCTAGATCGACTCAGGATATCGAGACGATGCAGAATATATATCGAGACGATCCAAATATAAACCGATCTGAATCATATTGAACACAAATGTCGGGCTAACACAGCCCACTGTGTCAAATTTCGAGCAATAACCGGGATTTTATAGCCCCATGAATCAGGAGATCGGTACATATGGAAGCTATATCCAAATGTAGCCCCTATACTCTGACCATACTCTGTACGAATGTCGAGGGTCCTATCGCAACTCATTGTGTCTAATTTCAGTAAAATCGGTTAATAAATTCGCAACTCATTGTGCCTAATTTCAGTAAAATCGATTAATAAATTCCCATTTTATGTATCCAAAACCTTTGATCGGGAGATCGGTATATAAGGAAAGTATATCCAAATCTGTACCGTATTGAACAGGGATGCCGAGGAGCCTAACACAACTCGCTATACCAAATTTTTGCAAAATCGGACAATAAATTGCGCCTAGTAGGGACCCATGACCTTCAACGAGAGATCGGTCTATATGACAGCTATATCCAAATCGATCTGGGCCAAATTTCAGAAAGATTTTGAGGGGCCTAACACAAGTCACTGTCCCAAATAACGGCGATATCGAACAATAAATGCACATTTCATAGGGCCAGGACTTCATATCGAGAGATCAGTCTCTGTGGCAGCTATATCCAAATCTGAAGCGATCTGGGCCAAATTGAAGTGGAATGTCGAAGGGCCCTACACAACTCACTGTCCCATATTTCGGCGAAATCGGGCAATAAATGCGTCTTTTATGAGCCCCAGACCTCAAATAGAGAGATCGGTCTATATGGAAGCCATATTCAGATCTGGACAGATCTGTGCAAAATTAAATAAGGATGTCGAGGAGCCTAACACAACTAGCTATACCAAATTTCTGCGAAATCGAACAATCAATGCGCCTAGTATGGGCCCTAGCCTTTAAACGAGAGATCGGTCTATATGACAGCTATTAACAAATCTAGACCGATCTGAGCCAAATTAAAGAAGGATATCGAGGAGTCTATCTGTATCATTGCACTGGACGTCAGTGCAATGATACAGATCGGATACCGTGCAGGTTAAATGTGTACTTAACTTGTTGGGCCCTGAAATGATTCCTATTATGTCACTCAGATATATCTTCTCCATAGACAGTTGGCTGCAAACCTTTCGTTTGGATCATTTATCCCAAACCTTTTCGTCTGTTCGCAATATCTCGCCTCTCTCGCCTCATTCTGGTGATTCAACCATCTTCCTTTTATGGCACCTCAAGCATTTAGAAGATTCCCGGGAGAGGTGGATACATATCCGTTATCTATACCCTTGGCAGCTTTGCTTCTAGTCATGCTAGCATATCTGCTTCTGCGTTAACTGTTTTGTTCATATGCCCTGGTACACAACACAAAGTCAAGTAATGGCTCTCTTGTAGCCAGATTAGATCACCCCTACATCAGTTCAACACCTTGAATCTTGAACCCGTACCAGTAGTAGCCTTTAATGCCGCCTATGACAATGACATCGATAGTGAGGGTCGTTCATCGAAAGTAGTAACTGAAGCCTTTGAAAAGTTCAAAATAGAGTCAGTGCAAGTTACTGAAGATAAGTTAAAGTGGATGGTATCAATTCCCGCAAAGTCTTGTACACCCGCCAGGCACTAAATAAGTAATATTGCCTCACAGTCTTGGAGGCCACCGTAGCGCAGAGGATAGCATGTCCGCCTGCGACGCTGAACGCCTGGGTTCGAATCCTGGCGTGACCATCAGAAAAAATTTTTACCGATGGTTCTCCCCTCCTAATATTGGCAACATTTGTAAGGTACTATGCCATGTAAAACTTCTCTCCCAAGAGGTGTAGCACTGCGGCACGCCGTTCGGATTCGGCTATAAAAAGGAGGCCCCTTATCATTAAGCTTAAACTTGAATCGGACTGCACTCATTGATATGTGAGAAGTTTGCCCCTGTTCCTTAGTGGAATGTTCATGGGCAAAATTTGCATTTACTTTTTATCGGTCTTTGGGTATCGCAAATGGGCGAGGTCGGTTCAAATTTGGATATAGCCCCCATATAAACCGATTCCCAGTTTCGACTTCTTGAGCCCCTAGAGACCTCAATTTGCATGAATATAGACATCCACTTGAAATTTTGCACGGATACTTTTTATCGATGTAGGTCTTTGGGTATCGCAAATGGGTCATATCGGTTCAGATTTGGATATAGCCCCCATATAAGCAGATTCCCAGTTTCTTCTTCTTGAGCCCCTAGAGACCTCAATTTGCATCCAATTTTGCTGAAATTTGGCACAAGGACTTGGGTTCCGACTTCCAGTATCAGTGTCAAGTATAATCCGAATAGGTATTTGAACTAATATAGCCCCCATACAAATCGTTTCCAGGATTTGACTCCCTGAGCCCCTAGAAGCCTCATACTTCATCGGATTTGGCTGAAATTTGGCACAAGGTTTTCCGTTCTGACTTTCAATATCAGTGCCTAGTATGATCTGAATCGGTCTATAAACTGATATAGCCCCCATACAAACCGATCAATGGATTTGGCTTCCTGAGCCCCTAAAAGCCTCAGTTTTCAACCGATTTGCCTTTAACTTGGTAAAAGGACTTCTGTTATGACTTCCAACATGATTATGATCCGATATGGGTCCTTATACTACTATACTCTATATAAACCCATCCCCGGCCAACCTCACCCCCATCTGGAGGCCACCGCAGCGCAGAGGTTAGCATGTCTGCCTATGACGCTGAACGCCTGGGTTCGAATCCTGGCGTGACCATCAGAAAAAATTTTCATCGATGGTTCTCCCCTCCTAATGCTGGCAACATTTGTGAGGTACTATGACATGTAAAACTTCTCTCCAAATTGGTGTCGCACTGCGACACGCCGTTCGGACTCGGCGGAGGCCCCTTATCATTGAGCTTAAACTTGAATTGGACCGCACTCATTGATATATAAGAAGTTTGCCCCTATTCCTTCAAGAATGTTCATGGGCAAAATTTGCAAACCCATCCCCTGATTTGACTTCTTGATCTCAGTGCAAAATTTCAAATCGGTAGCTTTATTCGTTAGAGTATTTTAGTGATGTTGCCAAATGGCATGGAATCAATCTTTCGAATTGCTACAAGCCGATGTACGAAATTGGTATACCCCCATCCTATGATGTCGATTAGAGTTCTTTTTTTGCGGTGCATATTACCCAAAAGTTAAACACCCAATGACATAGCACCATATGTAGCCAGCGTCACGTGAGTTCACATTGTCACCAGCAACAGCTTGAAGTTGGTGAATACCAGGTCGTAAACACCGGCCGGGTTGTTGTCAAGACAAACGAAAAGAAAAATAACAAAAGCATTTATGCTAATTTTTCATCGAATGACGAATGAATATTGAATTTGGCTGCCGTAATGAAATAAAAGTAGCAGCCGATCATCTGATGGCTCTGGTTTAGATTTCAAAACCCCAAAAAAATTGGTGTCTTCTTGTCATAGACGATTTTATCGATGAATGCTTTGAGATAAGAAAGAACACTAAAAGATCAAAACATTGTTGGAGATTCCTGACCTTACCTTCGTTTTGTTTGTTTTGTCTTGGGGGTTTTTTTAATGTTTTGCTCAAAGAATTCCAAAAAAGTTATTGATTATCGTCTTTTATTTATAACAAACAAAAGAAACTTTTAGAAAGGCGGAAGGTAGACATAAAATGCAGTTGCTTTGATGTGAACCTAATTTTATACCCACCACCGGAGAATGGGGTATTCAAGTCTAGTCACTCTGTTTGTAACATCTCGAAATATCGATCTGAGATCCCAAAAAATTTATATATAGTATAGATCGTCTCGACATTCTGAGTCGAACTAGCCATGTCCGTCCGTCCATCCGTCTGTCGAAATCACAATAGCGTAAGGCTAGCTGTTTGAAATTTTGCACAGATATTAACCATCGATGTAGGTCATTGAGCATTGCAAATGGGTCACATCGGTTCTGATTTGGATATAGCCCCCATATAAACCGACCCCCGGATTTGATTTCTTGAGTCCTTAGAAGCCTTAGTTTTCAACCGCCTTGACCAAAATTTGGAACAAAAACTTTAGTTATGATCTCCAACATCCATGCCAAATGTGATCCCCATCGGTCTATAAACAGATATAGCCCCCATATAAAACGATGCCCGGATTTTACTTCTTCGGCCCTTAAAGTAAAAAATTTTCACCTGATTTGGCTGAAATGTGCCCGAAAAATCTACAAAGACTTGTGTTATGACTTTCAACATCCATGCCAAGTATGATCCGAATTGGTCTATAAACAGATGGAGGCCACCGTAGCGCAGAGGTTAGCATGTCCGCCTAGCATGTGAGCGTTGTTTTCCCCTCCTAATGCTGGCAACACATTTGTGAGGAACTATGCCATGTAAAACTTCTCTCCAAAGAGATGTTGCACTGCGGCACGCCGTTCGGACTCGGCTATAAAAAGGAGGCCCCTTATCATTGAGCTTGAAACTTGAATCGGACTGCGCTCATTGATATGTGAGAAGTTTTCCCCTGAAGTTTTTCGGTTCCATATAAACCGATCCCCCGACTTGACTTCTTGAGCCCCTATAAGAACGCCTGGCTTCGAATCCTGGTTAGACCATCAGAAAAAAAATTTTCAACGGTGGTTTTCCCCTCCTAATGCTGGCAACACATTTGTGAGGTACTGTGCCATGTAAAACTTCTCTCCAAAGAGTTGTCGCACTGCGGCACGCCATTCGGACTCGGCTATAAAAAGGAGGTCCCTTATCATAGAGCTTAAAACTTGAATCGGACTGCACTCATTGATATGTGGGAAGTTTGCCCCTGTTCCTTAGTGAAATGTTCATGGGGAAAAAAATAAATTTGCATTTAACTTGAGACAGATATAGCCCCCATATATACCGATCCGATACCGATATTTATGGCGGAAAAATCTGTGCAAAGTGTCAGCTCAATTTCTCTATTTTTAAACACTGTAGCGTGATTTCCACAGACTGACGGAGAGAAGGACGGACTTGGCTATATTGTCTTAGATTTTTACGATTGGATTTTGTTGGATATAAAAACAAGTAAAAACGTGCTAAGGTCGGCCGGGCCGAATATTGGCTATCCACCACAGCCAATATTCGGCCCGGCCGACCTTAGCATTAGAAATTGAGCTGACACTTTGCACAGATTTTTTTTTTGTCCATAAACAGGTTAGGTTCGAAGATGGGCTTTATCGGATTATATCTTTCTATAGCCCCCATATAGACCGATCTGCCTATTTAAGACTTAGGGCCAGATCGGTCCAGATTTGCATATAGCTGCCATATATACCGATCTCCCTATTTAAGATTTTTGGCCCATAAAATGTGAATTTATTAAAAGATTGCGCTAAAATTAGGTACAATCAATTGCGTAAGGCCCTTCGACATTCGTACCGAGTGTGGTTGAGATCGGCCTATATTTCGATACAACTGCCACTAAACTGATCTCTCAATTTAGGGTCAAGGGCCCATAACAGGCGCGTCCATTGTCCAATTCATTGAAATTTGGTATAGCGGGTTGTGTTATGCTCCTCGACATCCCTGTCGAAAACGGCCCAGATCAGTCTAGATTAGGATGTTGCAGCCATATATACCCCAATTTAAGGTTTTTGGCCCATAAAAGGTTAATTTTTCAACCGATTCCAAATTAAGCACAATGAGTTCTGTTAGTCCCTTTGACATGCGTACCGAGCATGGTCAAGAGCGGGCTATATTTGGATATAGCTGCCAATCTCTCTTTCTTTTGGACAATAAAAGAAAGTTTATTACTCGATTTCGCTGAAATTTGACACCGTGGGCTGTATTAGGTCTATACTGGGCTATAACTGGCCTATACATATACCAATCTCTCGATTTAAGTTTAGGGGTCATAAGCGGGAACTGTGCCATGGGCCGCATGGCGGCGCGCATGGGAATACCACAAAATGACTTCTGCAGGAGTTGCCTCGATGAGGATGAGAAGCAGACTACCGAGGACTTACTGTGTTCATGTCCAGGTCTGCAGAGACGTAGTCTCTCCTTTCTGGGCAGCCGTTTCTTCTGCGATCTGGGTGAACATACTAACGTACCTCTGGTAGGTTTCCTGAGATTTGTTGACGGAAAAGGATGGTTCCGACGGGGGGGTGCCATAAGCTCCGGCGTTGGTACATCAGTGCTTGCGTGGGGATGAGCGTTCTCCACCCCCCCGCTCGGGTACTACATTCCTCCTCTTTTTATACCCACCCCTACAGGAAAGGGGTATACAAATCTAGTCATTCCGTTTATAACACCTCGAAATATTAGTTTAAGACCCCAAAAAATATATTCTTGATCGTCTCGACCTTCCGTCCGTCCGTCTGTTGAAATCACGATAGCGGTCGAACCCTAAAAGCTAGCCCCTTGAAATTTTGCATAGTCACTTAATACTAATGCAGATGATTGAGGATTGCAAATTCAGATTTAGAAATAGCTCCCATATAAACCGATCTCCCGATTTGACTTTTTGAGCCCCTGGAATCCGCAATTTTTGTCCGGTTTGGCTGAAATTTTGCATGTCCTGTTCTGTTATAACTTCCAACAACTTTGCCAAGAACGGTCTACATCGGTCTATAACCTGATATAGCTACCACATAAACCGATTTGACGTCTTGAACTCTTACAAACCGCAAGTTTTGTCCGATTTGACTGAAATTTAGAATGTGGTGTTCCATTATGACTTCCAACGGTCTACATCGGTCTATAACCTGATATAGCTACCACATAAACCGATCTCCCGATTTGACTTCTTGAGCTCTTACAAGCCGCAATTTTTGTCCGATTTGACTGAAATTTAGAATGCAGTGTTCTTTTACAGCTTCCAACAGCTGTGCTTAATACGGTCCAAATCAGTCTATAACCTGATATAACTCCCATGTAAACCGTTCTCTGGATCATCCTTGTTCGGTTCCTAGAAGCTCTAGCAGAATCCATGGCAGTGGGTTCCCAAGATGCGGCCCGGCCGGACTTAGCACGTTTTCACTTGTTCCTTTTATTCGTGTATACTCTTCTAGTCCAAGGTCTCACATCTTCTTTCTCTTCCCTTTCATTCTAGGGTTCAACAATGGGCCAAACTGGTTAGAGAACTCACTTTTGCACTGTGGTCGGACTTGTATGGAAAGAGGGGTAAAAAATTCATAGAAGCCACATTTATTACCCGATTTCCCTGAAATTAGCAACGATGAATTATACTATGCCAACCAATGTTCGAACCAAATATGGTCTATATGGGACGATATTTCAATAAAAGCTGCCATATAGACCGATCTGCCGATTTTCAGTCTTAAACCCATAACTGCCGCAATTATTACCAGATTTCGCTGAACTATGAAATGGTGAGTTGTACTATGTCTGCCAATGTCCGAACCGTATATGGTCCATATCGGACTATATTTTGATATAGCTGCCACATAGACCGATCTTTAGTCTTAAGCCCATAATTGCCGCAATTTTTTACCCAATTTCGTTGAAATTTGCCTACCGACGCCCGAACCGAATATAGCCCCAATCGGACTATATTTCAATAAAACTGCCATACAGACCGATCTGCCGATTTGCCGATCTTCCGAGACCATTTTCAGTTGTTCATAGTAATTTATCAAGATTTTCATGAAAATTTATAGTTTCACAAGTTCAAAACTGTCTGAAGGAGCATTCCAATGCTTTTGCGTTGTACTAGAGAGTTCTTATCTATTGTCTTGGCTTTAATTTTTGACTTGGTATTGTTAAAAACTGAGAAAACAAAATCTGGAGTCTTGATTATCACAGTAGACGTATGGTCTAACGGACTTTTTGACTCAGTTCAATCCAAAAAATCAGAAACGCAAAGTGCCTATTAAGATTTTTTATACCCTCCACCATAAGATGGGGGGTATACTAAATAATTTCGTCATTCTGTTTGTAACTACTCGAAATATTCGTCTGAGACCCCATAAAGTATATATATTCTTGATCGTCGCGACATTTTATGTCGATCTAGCCATGTCCGTCCGTCTGTCCGTCCGTCCGTCTGTCTGTCGAAAGCACGCTAACTTCCGAAGGAGTAAAGCTGGCCGTTTGAAATTTTGCACAAATACTTCCTATTAGTGTAGGTCGGTTGGTATTGTAAATGGGCCATATGGTTCCATATTTTGATATAGCTGCCATATAAACCGATCTTGGGTCCTGACTTCTTGAGCCTCTAGAGTACGCAATTCTTATCCGATTGGAATGAAATTTTGCACGACGTGTTTTGTTATGATATCCAACAACTGTGCCAAGTATGGTTCAAATCGGTGCATAACCTGATATAGCTGCCATATAAACCGATCTGGGATCTTGACTTCTTGAGCCTCTAGAGTGCGCAATTCTTATCCGATTGGAATGAAATTTTGCACGACGTGTTTTGTTATGATATCCAACAACTGTGCCAAGTATGGTTCAAATCGGTCCATAACCTGATATAGCTGCCATATAAACCGATCTTGAATCTTGACTTCTTGAGCCTCTAGAGTGTGCAATTCTTATCCGATTGGAATGAAATTTTGCACGACGTGTTTTGTCATGATATCCCACAACTGTGCCAAGTATGGTTCAAATCGGTTCATAACCTGATATAGCTGCCTTATAAACCGATCTTGGGTCTTGACTTCTTGAGCCTCTAGAGTGTGCAATTCTTATCCGATTGGAATGCAATTTTGCACGACGTGTTTTGTCATGATATCCAACAACTGTGCCAAGTATGGTTCAAATCGGTCAATAACCTGATAAAGCTGCCATATAAACCGATCTGGGATCTTGACTTCTTGAGCCTCTAGAGGTCGCAATTATTATCCGATTTGCCTGAAATTATGTACTACGGATCCTCTCATGACCATCAACATACGTTTTTATTATGATCTGAATCCGTCTATAGCCCGATACAGCTCCCATATAAATCGATCTCTCTATTTTACTTCTTGAGCCCCCAAAGGGCGCAATTCTTATTCGAATTGGCTGACATTTTACACAGACAGAGCAAATCTTTTCTTATATCCTTTTTTGCCTAAGAAGAGATGCCGGGAGAAGAACTAGGCAAATGCGATCCATGGTGGAGCGTATGTAAGATGCGGCCCGGCCGAACTTAGCACGCTTTTACTTGTTTTCCTTCCATACTGTAGTGTCCTGTTATGACTTCCAATAACTGTACTAAGCAGTCTTCTTGAGCCCTTACAAGCCGCAATTTATGTCCAATGGCAGCGACCACTGTGCTATGGTGGGCAACCCACTCATCCTAACCTAAGTTTTCATTTTTTGTCGGGCAAAATATTATTCTCAAGAGGGTTTTGAGGTAAATGCATCTTTCATGACCCCAAAAAGTATCTGAAGATCGGTATATATATAACAAGTAAAGTACAGACCGATGTGAACAGGTCAAGTTCAACTCTATGTTTCAAATTTCAATAAATAGGCGACTGAAAAGTTTTTCTTCAAAACCAGCCATGAAACGCACAATTCTATGCCAAATAAAAAGAAATACACAATAAAAATACCAAAATCGATTAAGGCGTAACACAAGCATTTTCACATCATGTTTCGGCAGAAAATTAATTACTTCACTTTTGGCAAAAAAAATTTGCAAAACCGAATTAATATAGCAAAACAAAAAAACACATAAAAAAAGATCAAAACAACCAATATGTAAAAATATTATCGATGTTGTCAAAATCCATTAGTGTAGCACTACCAAGTTAACCTAAACAACTGATATGTATATATTTCATATTTAATTATGCTTGATCATATGATCACACGTATATGAATATATAATTTTGTATACATTCGGTTCAGTAGCATACAATTAATGGCATATAAAAATTAAATGAGCTGATGTTTAAGATTAAGACCATTTTTCAAAACGGCACTTCTTTTTTGATATGCCCCAAAGGGCAATATCATGGGTGTTTCCATTCAAACGAGTTCAATGCCTTGAATCATTAAGATATGGACCTGTCATAACACAATTCCGTTAACTTAAATTATAGTTATAGAACTTTAAAGTATGTTTTTTTATCAGAAATTACAACATCCGGGTAGGTTTTTTCTAAATCTAGTTTAAATTTTTCTGGGACAAATGGAATCGTCAAGTATTAGTATGGTCAACTTTTATATCTTTTGTGTGTTTTGGCAGTAAACAAAAATTAATCGGTTTATCACACTGTTGGTGGTAAATTTCAGCTGCTAAAGTGTCAAAACAAAAAATTAAGCTTGATAAAAAATTAAAGACATAATCACAGTCATTGCCAATTATAGATGTCGTTTTTCATCTCATATGTTTCGATGAATTTAATAATACATTTTTCAAAACAGAAAAGTGTAATAAATAACAAAAATTTCAAAATTATAAAAGTAGAACACAATTCACTCCATAGAAAAATTTAAAAACAAAAAAAAGTACTTTTCATTAGGAACCACAACCCTTTAAGGTTTAATGAAATCGCATGACAAAACAAGTAAAAAAGCGTTAAGTTCGGTCGGGCCGAACGTTGGATACCCACTAGCTGGGGTATACATGTAAACCACCTATCATCAAAATCCGGTGAAAATTTCATACCTTATGTCCCATAGCAGTAATATCGAACTATGGTTGCCCAAAAAGTAATTGCGGTTTTTCATATAGTCGGCGTTGACACTTTGTGACTCTGTAATTGCATTCTTTCTTCTGTCTGTTATCAGCTGTTACTTTTAGCTTGCTTTAGAAAAAAAAATAAAAAGGTATATTTGATTAAAGTTTATTCTAAGTTTTATTAAAAATGCATTTACTTTCTTTTAAAAAATCCGCAATTACTTTTTGGGCAACCCAATATGTTCCAATTTGGACCAATACTAATAAGTACAGCAGCTATATGTAAAAATAAACCGATCTGAACCATATACGACACGGATGTCGAAAAGTCTAACATAAGTCACTGTATCAAATTTCAATAAAATCGGATTATAAATGCGCCTTTTATGGGCCCAAAAACCTTAAATCGAGAGATCGGTCTATATGGCAGCTATATTCAAATCTTGACCACCCCAAATTTCAGCGACATCGGACAATAAATGCGCCTTTTATGGCCCGCAAACCTAAAACCGAGAGATCGGTCTATATGGCAGCTATATATAAATCTCGACCGATCTGTGCCATATTGCAAAAGTATGTCACAGGGCTTAACTTAACCCACCGTCCCAAATTTCGGCGACATCGGATAATAAATATGGCTTTTATGGGCCTAAAACCCTAAATCGGAGGATCGGTCTATATGGCAGCTATATTCAAATCTGGACCGATCTGAGCCAAATTGACGAAGGATGTTGAAGGGCCTAGCACAACTCACTGTCCAAATTTCAGCAAAATCGGGTAATAAATGTGCGTTTTATGGGTGCAAGACCCTAAATCGGAGGATCGGTCTATGTGACAGCTATATCCAAATCTGTACCCATCTGAGCCAAATTGACCAAGGATGTTGAAGAGCCTAACACAACTCACTGTCCCAAATTTCAGCAAAATCGGATAATAAATGTGGCTTTAATGAGTCAAGACCCTAAATCGGCGGATCGGTCTATATGGCAGCTATATCCAAATCTGGACCGATCTGAGCCAAATTAAAGAGGGATGTCGAAGAACCTAACTAAACTCACTGCCTGAAATTTCAGCGACATCGGACAATAAATGTGGCTTTTATGGCCCCAAAACCTAAAACCGAGAGATCGGTCTATATGACAGCTATATCTAAATCTGGATCGATCTGTGCCATATTGCAAAAGTATGTCAAGGGTCTAAACTTAACTCACTGTCCCAAATTTCGGCAACATCGGATAATAAATGTGGCTTTTATAGGCCTATAACCCTAAATCGGAGGATCGGTCTATATAACAGCTATAACCAAATCTGGGCCGATTTGGGCCAAATTGCGAAAGTATATCTAAGGGCCTGACACAACTAACTGTCCCAAATTTCAGCGCCATCGGACAATAAATGCGCCTTTTATTGGCGCAAGACCTCAAATCGAGAGATCGGTCTATACGGCAGCTATATCCAAATCAGGACCGATCTAGGCCAAATTGAAGAAGGATGTCGAAGGCCCTAGCACAACTCACTGTCCCAAATTTCGGCGACATCGGACAATAAATGCGCCTTTTATGGCCCCAAAATCTAAAACCGAGAGATCGGTCTATATGGCAGTTATATCCAAATCTGGATCGATCTGTGCCATATTGCAAAAGTATGTCAAGCGGCTTAACTTAACTCACTGTCCCAAATTTCGGCAACATCGGATAATAAATATGACTTTTATGGGCCTAAGACCCTAAATCGGAGGATCGGTCTATATGGCAGCTATGTTCAAATCTGGACCGATCTGAGCCAAATTGACGAAGGATGTTGAAGGCCCTAACACAACTCACTGTCCCAAATTTCAGCAAAATCGGATAATAAATGCGCTTTTTATGGCCCCAAAACCTAAAACCGAGAGGTCGGTCTATATGGCAGTTATATGCAAATCTGGACCGATCTGTGCCATAATGCAAAAGTATGTCAAGCGGCTTAACTTAACTCACTGTCGCAAATTTCGGCAACATCGGATAATAAATATGACTTTTATGGGCCCAAGACCCTAAATCGGAGGATCGGTCTATATGGCAGCTATGTTCAAATCTGGACCGATCTGAGCCAAATTGACGAAGGATGTTGAAGGGCCTAACACAACTCACTGTCCCAAATTTCAGCAAAATCGGATAATAAATGTAGCTAATATGGACCCAAGACCCTTAATCGGAGGATCGGTCTATATGGCAACTATACCCAAATCTGAACCGATCTGAACCAAATTGACCAAGGATGTTGAAGGGCCTAACACAACTCACTGTCCCAAATTTCAGCAAAATCGGATAATAAATGTGGCCTTTAGGAGCCTAAGACCCTAAATCGGAGGAACGGTCTATATGGGGGCTATATCAAGATATAGTCCGATATAACCCATCTTCGAACTTAACCTGCTTATGGACAAAAAAAAGATTCTGTGCAAAGTTTCAGCTCAATATCTCTATTTTTTAGCGTGATTTCAATAGACAGACGGACGGACATGTCTAGATCGTCTTAGATTTTTACGCTGATCAACTTTATAGGGTCGGAAATGGATATTTTGATGTGAGGCAAACGAAATGACAAAATGAATATACGCCCATCCTTCGGTGGTGGGTATAAAAACGCACAGTTATGTCCTCGTTGGCTAGATTTGAAGTCTAATTTCTCTTATTGCCATTTACAGATCAGTGTCTAATTAGAAGGCTCGCAGAAACATTTGAGTAATGATTTCTGCAGAACTTGTAAGGTCGTTTAAGGAAGTTCAAACTATAAAAAAAAACTTCTGTGCCTTTCATATTAGGTTCACTTCACATTGATGGCTTGTCTAAATTAGATCGTGCTAACATTGACTAGTTTTTAGGCTTTTTAAGCCTATCTAATTGGTTCCTACTATTGGTTCATGGTATCAAAATGAAATCAAATACCAAAGGAAGTCTGATGTGGTTGCCTAGTAACACCTTTTTGATCATCACCATAAATTATAACCTCAATTTTGAGATAACAGTTCTCTTTTCAATTGCCTAAGAATATGTTTTTTACATTCTAATTTATTTATAATGATTGCCAAATTTAAGTGGTTTCAAGTGGCAAAATAGTTGACACATTTCCATAGGTTGTCAATGAATTTAAAAATGTGTTAAACAGATGGACAAAAGACACTTAAATAAAGGGAACACGCTTTTTGAGAAACTCGTAAAAAATCAGTATTTAAAAGTTCTTCAGCGAAAAAAACACGGACAATGACCCAAGCTGGTTATAATTTGACCATTTAAAGGCAAAAGAAAGCAATAAACCAGAAGATTCAGCTACAATTTAATTTACTAGCAAGAAATTAACATTTTAATCTGCAAAAGTGCTTATTCCTATACAGAGTGAGAATTTAAATGAGGTGTATTAAGTTATTCATCATGAGATGATGCTGGGAACCTGTTGTAATTGCTAAGCCACGATCAAAGTTTATATAACTGAATCAGCAACATAGTGTTGCCAAAAATTGAGGTTTTTGGAATTATTTAATTTGATAACTTTGGCATTCGGCTTCCCGGTTCTTTTACTCTCTCTCTCCCCATCAAATCTCTCTCTCTCTCTCTCTCTTCCTCTATTGTATGGAATTTTTAAAAATATTCGTTTTTAAACCAGTTTAAAATCTTATAAACAGATATGTCACAGACTTATAGTTGCCCCTAAGCAACTAAAACGATGAATGCAGAACGATCGTATGAAAACATTTTTTATACCCACCGCCATAGGCGGAGGGTATATTTATCTAATCACTCCGTTTGTAACACCTCGAAATATTGATCTGCGACTCCTTAAAGTATACATATTCTGGATCGTATTGACATCCGTCCCTCCGTCTGTCGAAATCACGATAGCGGTCGAACGAATATAGATATCCACTTGATTTTGCACAGAGACTTCTTATTGATGTAGGTCATTGGGGATTGCCAATGGGTCATATGGGTTCAGATTTGGATATAGCTCCCATATAAACCGATCCCCCGATTTGAATTCTTAAGCCTCTGGTAGCCGTAGTTATACCCCCCACCACCTTAGGATGGGGGTATAGTAGTCTAGTCATTCCATTTGTAACACCTTGAAATTTTGATGTGCTACCCCATATTTTATGGATCGCCTCGACATTCTGATTCCATCTAGCCATGTCCGTCTGTCGAAATCACGATAGGGATCGAATGCGTAAAGCTAGCTGCTTGAAATATTGCACAGATACTTCTTATTGATGTAGATCGCAAATGGGCCTTATCGGTTCAGGTTTGGATATAGACCCCATAATAATCCGATCCCCGGATTTGACTTCTTGAGTCCTTAGAAGCCTAAATTTGCATCCGACTTGGCTAAAATTTTGAACAAAGACTTGAGTTATGACTTTCAACATGCATGCCAAGTATGATCCGAATCGATCTATAAACAGATATAGCCCCCCATATATTTAGCTTGATTTGACTCAGTTTTCATCCAATTTGGCTGAAATTTGAAACAAAGACTTGAGTTATGACTTTCATGTCTATAACCAGATATAGCCCCCATATAAACCGATCCTCGGATTTGACATCTTGAACCCTTAGAAGCCTCAATTTTCATCGGACTTGGCTAAAATTAGGAACAAAGACTTGAGTTATGACTTTCAACATCCATGCTTAGTATGAACCGAATCGGTCTATAAACAGATATAGCCGTCATATAAACCGACCCCGGATTTAACAACTTGAGTTCTTAGAAGCCAATTTTCACCCGATTTGGCTGAAATTTTAAACAAAGAAAGAGTTATGACTATCAACATCAATGCCAAGTATGAATCGAATCGGTCAATAAACATATAAAGTCCCATACAGGGACGTAGCCAGTATTTTATTTTGGAGGGGGGGCTCTCGGTCCCCCCCCAAAAGCTGAAGATCGGTCTGTATGGCAACTATATCAAAATATAGCCCGATCTGGACCATATAGAGGACAGATGTTGGGAGTCTTTGTACAACTCACTGATCCAAATTTCAGTGAAGTCGGGTAAAAAATGCGCCTGTTATAGGCCCAAGACCCTAAATCGCCAGATGGGTCTATATGGCAGCTATGTCCAAATATGGTCCGATGTGGCCAATTCAAGAGCTTAACCTGCGTATAGAAGAAATACGAGTCTAAGCAAAATTTCAACTCAATATCTCAATTTTTGAGGTTAAGGTTGATATAGCCCCCATTTAGACCGATCCGTAGATTTAAGGAATTAGACCCATAAAGCCACAATTTATTATGCGATTTTGCTGAAATTTGGGATAGTGTATTGTCTTCGACCACTCGATATCCTTCTTAAATTTGGCCCCGATCGGTCCAAATTTGGATATAGCTGCCATATAGACCGATCTCTCTATTTAAAGTTTTGGGCCCATAAAAGGCGCATTTGTTGGCGAATTTCTCCGAAATTTAGAACAGTGAGTTGTTTCAAGCCCCTCGACATCTTTTTGTAATTTTGCCTAGATCGATCCAGATTTGGATATAGCTGTCATATAGCCCGATCTCTCGATTTAAGGTTTTGGGTCCATAAAAGACTCATTTATTGTCCGATGTTGCCGAAATTTGGGACGGTGAGTTGTGTAAGGCTCTTCGACGTTCTTCATAAATTTGGCCCCGATCAGTTCAGAATTCGATATAGCTGCCATATAGACCGATCCGCCGATTTAAGGTTTTGAGCCCATAAAAGGCGCATTTATTATCCGATGTTGCCGAAATTTGGGACAGTGAGTTATGTTAGACCCTTCGACGTCCTTCTCTAATTTTGCCCAGATCGGTTCAGACTTGGATATAGCTGTCATATAGACTAATCTCTCGATTTAAAGTTTTGGGCCCATAAAAGACTTATTTATTTTCCGATGTTGTCGAAATTTGGGACAGTGAGCTGTGTTAGGCTCTTCGACATCTTTCTGCAATTTTGCTCAGATCGGTCCAGATTTGAATATTACTGCCATATATACCGATTTTAGGTCTTGGGCCCATAAAAGGCGCATTTGTTGGCCAATTTCTCCGAAATTTGGGACAGTGAGTTATGTTAGACCCTTCGACGTCCTTCTCTAAGTTGGCCCAGATCGGTCTAGGTTTGTATATAGCTGTCATATAGACCGATCTCTCGATTTGAGGTTTGGGGCCTATAAAAGACGCATTTATTGTCCGATGTTGCCGAAATCGGATCGGTCTAGGTTTGGATATAGCTGTCATATAGACCGATCTCTCGATTTGAGGTTTGGGGCCTATAAAAGACGCATTTATTGTCCGATGTTGCCGAAATTTGGGACAGTGAGTTGTGTTAGACACTTCAACATCTCTCTGCAATTTTGCCCAAATCGGTCCAGATTTGGATATAGTTTCCATATAGAGGGATCTCTCGATTTAAGGTCTTGGCGCAGAAAAGGCTTATTTATAAAACGATTTCGCTGAAATTTGACACAGTGCCTTATGTTAGGCTTTTCGACATCCGTGTCGTATATGGTTCAAATCGGTTTATATTTGGATATATGGCTACCAAAAAGAACAATATTTTGTTCTATAAAATTGAACAATGACTTAACCTCTCTATATCCGTGTCGAATTTTATCCAAATCGGACCATATTTCGATAGATGTGCTATGGGGGCATAAATTATGCATTTTCTCCGAATTTTGGTTCGATCTTTACAAAATTTAGCATGAGATGTTTTATTTGACGTCCTAATATGTGTGTCAAATTGCATCAAAATCGGTCCAGATTTATATGTTGCTCCCATATATATTTGTTTGCTGACATTTGCTTTTAAAACTGCGGTAGCCAGCATTTGGGTCCCATTTTAAAAAAATCTTGCTATTCATTTCGATATTACACTAAGTATACAAAATTAAAGTCTGACAAGATTAAGATATAGGTTACATTTATTTAGTTGGTAGTCTCTGTCGTGTAGGGTATTATATAGTCGGTTGCGCCCGACATTAGCCTCTCCTTACTGGTTTTATTAGTTCTTAAGTGTTGTCATTGAACATACATTTATAATTTAGTAGCAGTTTAATAAAAAAAGATAATTTTTTAGTATTAGCAACAATGACTATTGTCAATGATTTTATAAGTCTCTCATTCGGGATAGAAACAGCAAACGTTTTTCGCTATTTAAACTTCAATAAAAAAAATGCAAATTAAGCACGCACTTAAATATCAAAGACCAAAGAACACACTCAGTCAATTAATTAATGGACATTAATGAATTGCTCTAAAAAATTAATCTAGGATTATTATAATAGTTCAACACTAAGCCAAAGAGTTATTAAAGAACAGTTTCTTTACTTGTTTTAGTATTTCTAAAAGATGTTTAATAACAAGTCGACGAACATCGGTCTTTGTTAAGACCAACTTTTTTAAGAACATTTGAAAATTTTCAAAATTAGCTCTATGTGGCTTTATGATTCTAATTTGCAGAAGCAGATAGATTATTATACGCACCACCATAGGATGGGGTATACTAATCTAGTCATTCCGTTTGTAACACCTCCAAGTATTCGTCCAAGGCTCCATAAAGTTGAAAGTTTATTTTAATTGTCTCGTCATTCTGAATCGATCTAGCCATGTCCGTCCGTCCGTCTGTCGAAATCATGATAGCGGTCGAACGCGTAGAGCTATCCGCTTCAAATTTTGCACAGATACTAAATATTGATGTAGGTCGTTGGGGATTGCCGATATGGACCATATCGGTTCAGATTTAGTTATAGCTACCATACATATGTTCGTCCGATTTTTAGAAATATTTCAATAAAGTGCTCATTTATTAACCGTAACCCTTCGAAATTTGGCGAAATTTGGTGACTTTCATAGAAATCAGTTCAGCCACTGAAAGCGCATGTTTCGACTAATCTTGCTAACATTTTACACAACGCATTCCTCAATGCCTAGTATATAAGAAGTTTGGTCAACATCGGTTCAGATTTAGATGTAGCTCCCATATCTGTGTTCGTCAGATTTTGGGTAATTTACAATAATGTCGTCATTTGTCAACCGCATTTAATACAGTTTGATTTGCTCGAAATTTAATGCGGATTGTTTAACATCCACCGTGGTCCATCAAAATTGATTCAGAATTAGATATAGCTCCCACATTGTATAGGGTAGTACCGACCGACTTTTGCCCATCCTTACTGGTTTGGACATAAGCACCCAATACGTCAACTTCCACGTAGGTTTAAAAATTCTAGATGGGGAGGGTGGTTAGCCCACCCCCAGAGGCCTATCTACGCTTATGTCCATAATACATGATATGATACATTTAGAATTGTGTTTTATACACTCCACCATAAGATGAGGGTGTACTAACTTTGCCATTCGATTTGTTACTCATCGAATTGTAGACTTAAGACCCCATAAATTGGATTTAAAATGCCAAGACGATCAAAAATATTTGCCATTATCTTCCTGACGATTAATCATGTACGTCCGTTCGTCCATCTGTCTGTCTTTCAAAAGTACGTTAACTTTTGAAGGAGTTGATCCTGGCACTTGGGTCGAAAGGGATTGCAAATAGGCCAAATAGATCCATGATTGGTAGCACTCATAAAGCTCTATGTCCCGATTTGTGGTTTTTGTTACGACTTCCAGAATCCATGCTAGGTATGATACAAATCAGTTCATCACCTGATATAGCTGCCATATAAATCGATCTCTACCTATGTGAATTCTTGAGACTCTTGTTCTTTTGCTACCACCTTAAACATCCATGCTAGGTATAATGAAAATTGGTCCAAGTGTTATATAGTTTCTCTTGTTTTGACTTCTCGAGCCTTTCAAGGGCGGTTTGAATGAATTTTTGCATGACTGTCTCCATTAATGTCAAGTATAATCCGTGGTGTTTTGTTATGACTTCTTACAGCCATAACTTGCCCATAACTTGATTAAGCTTCTATTAAAAGTAATCTCCTTATTTGGAAAACTCATTCGATGAACTTCCAACAACCGTACCAAGCACGGATCAAATCGATCCATAACCAAGATTTGAGATCTTGAATCTCCATAAGCCGCAATTGTTATCGGAATTGGCAGAAAATTTCTACGTAGTATTCCGATATAAACCGATTTTCTGATTAGTCTATTACTTCCCCAAAAAGCTTAAATTATTAGCCGATTTGACAGAAATTTTTAAAATGCAGTGCCCTTTCACTGCAAGTTTCTAGTAGAATCCAAGTTGGTAGGTTCCTAAGATTCGACCCGGCCGAACTTAATACGTCTTTACTTGTATTTATTACTAGCTGACCTGGTGTGTTCGTATTTGACTCTCAGTTATGTACCTTTCATTAGAATTCCTTTTTGTCCCGATTGGTAATCATGTTCATTTGGGGCATAATTTTGGGGTAGGGCAACCCCCCGGCAATTGACCCAAATTTTTTACAAGTTTCGTATTCTACTCTCAAATATCTTTCGTGTCACTCCCATATTGTCCCGCCCGATGTACATGTCCATTTGGGGCAAAATTTTGGGAAGGGGTGACTCTCCTGGGAAGGGGTGACCCGTCGGGGAAGGGGTGACTCGCCTGGGAAGGGGTGATCCTCCTGGGAAAGGGTGACCCGCCTGGGAAGGGGTGACTCGCCTGGGAAGGGGTGACTCGCCTGAGAAGGGGTGACTCGCCTGGAAGGGGGTAACCCGCCTGGAAGGGGCTGAACCGCCTGGGAAGGGGTGAATCGCATGGGAAGGGGTGACCCGCCTGGGAAGGGGTGACTCGCCTGGGAAGGGGTGACTCGCCTGGGAAGGAGTGATCCGCCTGGGAAGGGGTGACCCGCCCGGGAAGGGCTGACCCGCCTAGGAAGGGGTGACCCGCCTGGGAAGGGCGCCCCGCCTGGGAAGGGCGCCCCGCCTGGTAAGGGGTGACCCGCCTGGGAAAGGGTGACCCGCCTGGGTTTCATATTCTTCTCTCAAGTACCTTTCATTTGAATCCCATAGTGTCCTGATCGCCCTACATGTCCACTTGGGTGTGATTTTTTGGGGGGTGGTCTTTTGGGGTGGGTGGGCGGCTACCCTGGCACTTGACCCCAAATTTTTATTGTACAAGTAATTTTAGAGCAGTTTTTGGACGGTTTTTTGGGGGTGGGCGTGCCCCTCGACACTTGCAATCAAATTGTTATATAAAGTTCATACTGTACTCATAAATACCTTTCATTTGACGCCCATATTGTCCCAATCGGTAAAAAAAAGTCCGTTTGGTTGGGTTTTGGGGTAGGGCATCCCCCACGGTTATATGGCCACAAAGTTTCATACCAATTTTGTGTTTTTGGATTATCTTAAGGGGGGCAAACACAATTTTGCTTATATCGATGCACCCATCTCCGAGATCTGGGGTTTTTGAAAATTGAGGTAAAGGGGGAGGGCCCGTCCCCCTCCCGGATATTACAAAATGAAGTACCATATTTTCACCTGAAGGTACAAATTCTACCTTCTGTGAAAACTTCATGAAAATCTATTCAGCATTTTTTGAGTCTATTTGGAATAAACAACATACAAAGCGCAACATTTTCATTTTTATACCCTACACTATAGGATGGGGGTATACTAATTTTATCATTCCGTTTGTAACACCTCGATATATTGATCTGAGACCCAACAAAGTAAATATATATTCTCGATTGTCTTGACATTCTAAATCGACTTAGTCATGTTCGTTCGGCTGTCGAAAGCACGCTAACCTTCAAAGGAATAAAGCTAGGCGCTTGAAATTTTTCACGAATACTTCCTATAAGTGTAGGTCGGTTGGGATTGTATATGGGCTATATTGATCCCTGTTTTGATATAGCTGCCATATAAACCGATCACGGATCTTCAATTCTTGAACCTCTAGAAGGCACAATTTTGATCCGATTTGGCCGAAATTTTGCATGAAATACTTTGCTTAGACTTCCAAGAACTATGCCAAGCATGCTTTAAATCGGTTCATAACCTGATTTAGCTTCCGTATAAACCAATCTCCCGATAGTTCTTCTTGAGTCTCCAGAGAGCGCAGTTATTATCCGATTTGACTGAAATTCGGCACAGTATGTTTTGTTTTGACTTCGAATAACTATGCCATGTATGGTGTAAATCGATACATAACCTGATATAGCTCCCATATTAACCGATCTCGGATATTGATTTCTTGAGCCTCTAGAGGGCGCAACTTTTATCCGTAATGGTTGAAATTTTTGACTCCGACTTTTTCTATTACCTTAAACATACATGCCAAATATGGTCTGAATCGATCCATAACCTGATATAGCTTCCATTAAAACCGCTGCGCCTTCTTTTACTTCATATGGAACAAAAGTTTCCTTGGAATATTTATTTTCGAAGATTTTTTAGTGAAATACCATGCTAACTTGACTAAGAGTTTAACAATATAAGTGCCTTTATCTGAATCCCATATGATCGCTATTGGTCTACGAATTTAAGTTTGGATGTAAGGAGTACTCTATTCTTAAAATACTTTATTTCAGCCCGATATCCTCATGATATCTGACTTGGTGGTGTTTTCGGGGGGTGAGGTGGTCCCCCAGACACTTGGCCCTGAAAAAATATCAGCATCGTACTCTTTTCTCAAATACCATATATTTAAACCCCATATTACCATTGGTTTTGAGGGGAGTTTACAGGATGAGGCGTTTCCCCAAACACATGGTCCCAAAATTAGTTATCAAATTCGTTTTCTTATCTCAAATACCTTTCATTTGAGCCACATATTGGCATGGTCGAACAATTTTTACTATTTGGGGGGTGTTTGGTGAAGGTGTGATGCCCTAAATACATGGTCCTACATTTGGATTCGTACTCTACTCCCAAATACCTTTATTTGAGCCCCATTTTGCGATGGTCACTAAAAAATTTCTGCTTGTGGGGTATTTTGGGAAAGGGGTTGACCCCCAGAAAATTGGTCCCGAAATTGGGTAACAATTCTTGCTCTACCAATACCTTTCCTTTAAGCTCCACGTTGACATGATCTGTTAATATGCCCGATTTAGGGGTGTTTTGGGGATTGGGGTGGTCCCCCAAACACTAAGCCCGGAAAACATATCAGTAACGTGCTCTATTCTCATATATCTATATATCATTTATTTGAACCCCATATTGCCATTCGTTTTCTAATCTCATTTAAACTCCTTATTGCAAAAGTCAGCAAATGTGTCCGGTTTGTGGTATTGACCCTAAAAACTATAAATATTTAGTTCCACTCTCTTTAAGACCCAAATTGTCTATGGGAGCAAATACGTCCTATTGGGGGTTGTTATGGTGGTGGGATGTCCTCTAGACAGTTGGAATGTTGATACCTGATTCATGATCTACTACCAAATACCTTTCATTTAAGCCCCACATTTCCATAATCGGCAAACATGTCCGGTTGGAGGGGTGTTTTGGGGAATGGGCTGCCACTCAGTGAGTTGGCCTTGGAAATATATATCGGATTTGTGTTCTACTCTAAAAGCCCTCTTATTTGAGCCTCATATTGCAATAGTCAGCAAATACTTTCAATTGGGTGGTGTTATGGGGGTGGGGTGGCCCCATAGACTCCTTTCCCGAACATTTCGTGCTTTACTTCCAAAGACCTTTCATTTGAGTCCCATATTGCTATGGTCATAAATTTGTCTTCTTTGGGGTATATCCTCGGGGTTGGGCGGCCCCCCCCCCAAACACTTGGCCCCACATCTGGATATCAGATTCGTATTCTGCACTCAAATACCTTTTATTGAAGCCCCATATTGCCATGGTCAGTAAATAAGTCCTATTTGGGGGTGTTTTGGGGAAGGGGAGGACCCCCAGAAACTTTGTCCTAAATTTGGATATCAGATTCGTAGTTTACTCGCAAATATCATTCATTTGAGTCCATATTGCCATTGGCCTCAAAATTGGATATCAAATTCGTTTTCTAACCTCAAATACCATTCACTTGAAAACCTTATTGAAAAAGCCAGCAAATATGTTCGGTTTAGGGAATGGGCCCTAAAACTATAAACATCGAGCTTTAGTGTCTTGAAGACCCAAATTGTTTTGGTGAGCAAATATGTCCTACTTGGGGGACGTATTTGGTGAGCAAATACGTCCTATTTGGGTGGTGTTCGCAAATACCTTTCATTTGAGTCCCATATTGCCATGGTCGGTAAATATGTCCGATTTAGGGGTGCTTTGGGAGTTGGGGTGATCCCCCAAACACTTGGTTCGACAATTGGATATCAGATACGTTGTCTTATCCTAAATTCCTTTCATTTGAGTCCCATATTGCCATGGTCGGTAAATATGTCCGATTTAGGGGTGTTTTGGGGCTTGGGGTGATCCCCCAAACACTTCGTCCGACAATTGGATATCAAATACGTTTTCTTATCCTAAATACCTTTCATTTGAGTCCCATATTGTCGTGATTGGTGTATATATATATTTGGTAGGTTAAAGGGTGGGGCGGCCCCCCTAGGTACCCCATCCGAAATTTGGATACCAATTTTTTATTTTTAGGGTACTATATGAGAGCACAAAAAATTTCGCTCATATCGCACCGCCACCCATCTCCGAGATCTGGCGTTTCTGAAAATTAGGGTAAGGGGGAGGGTCCGCCCCCCCTTCAGATATCAAAAAATTTAGTACCCTATTTTCACCACGGGATCATTATGCACCATCAGTGAAAATTTCAAGAAAATCGGTTCAGCAGTTTCTGAGGAACACACAAACAAACAAAGAAACATACCATCACATATTGATTTTTATGGGTTGCCCAAAAAGTAATTGCGGATTTTTTAAAAGAAAGTAAATGCATTTTTAATAAAACTTAGAATGAACTTTAATCAAATATACTTTTTTACACTTTTTTTTCTAAAGCAAGCTAAAAGTAACAGCTGATAACTGACAGAAGAAAGAATGCAATTAGTGAGTCACAAGCCGTTGAAAAAATTTGTCAACACCGACTATATGAAAAATCCGCAATTACTTTTTGGGCAACCCAATATATATAAGATTTTTAGCAGAATCCATGGTGGTGGGTTCCCGAGATTCGGCCCGGCCGAACTTGGCACGCTTTCACTTATTTTACATTATTAATAACAGTTGGTAGCATTTACTTACCCCTCATATCCTGCCAGATTACTGGCAACGGTTGATCCCACCAACACCACGATGATGGCAAATATGAATTGTGACCGCATTTTAAAATGACTGCAGCTGCTGCAACTGACTTTTAGCATAGGAATGTGAAATAAGGGCGTTTATTTTAATTAAAACGTATTAATGTTAAATTTAATTTACACAAGCGATTATTGTGCAATAATAACAACATTAATTGAATTTACTTATTGTTGTTGTTGTAATATTTTCGTTTTGTAATTCGTGATTTACACTGACGTTTGAGGTTGTCTTTTTTTAAAAAAAATTGGTTAACACTTTTTTCACTGTACGTACACTAAACGCGCATTACAGACAGGCGACAAAAGCGCATTGGGAGTAGGTATCGGTTAGCGTGATGGATTAGAGTGGCTAACTTGTGCAAGTTATTTTGTTGTGTTTCTGTTTAAAGCATCTTCCAATGCACTTATGTTGGAGATGGAGGAAAAGCAAATGAGGAAGAAAGGAAGGCCATATAAAAACATGCGCGCACACACACACACACTCACACACTTTACATAGAATTTGCACTTGACTGTGTGTATTGAGTTAAAGTTTCGCCCAATGCAGTGCAATGCAACCAAGTTTGGGATGGATAATTTATGTAATTCCGTTTTACTAAGTTTTGTTTACTTTTTTTTTCTTAATTACAGCTTGGCTTTGTTTTAAAGGCCTTTTGTAGTTTGTGGCTTTAATTTTACTTCATTTTTTGTTTTACAACAATTGAACAACTAACGTTTATTTGTGGCTATTTTTTTATGTTCATTTTAGTGGGCAGTTGATTTTTTTTTTAATTTTCTTTATTTGAATTCAATCGTTTGGCGGGGCTCAAGATGGCTTTATTCGCTTAAAGGCTTAGCCAGAAACAATTCAGCGATTTCCGTCCGATACGCTTAGGTTAACGCGACAGACTGACAATCATGCAAAAGTAAAACTTAGAAGGAAGACGTTACCGAAATCTCCAGCCAGATTCCGATAGAGAGATGCGATGAGAGACTAAAAGACAGCCAGAAACAAACAAAATATCCGTAAAACCGTAATTCATATACAAATTTTTGTGGATTTTGTTGTCTATTTTCGGTTATTTTAATTTTTTGCTTTCCGAATTGTATGATTTGTCTGTTTTTTTTTTTTTATTTTCAATACAAAACAAGCATATCTGTGTGTGAGTGTGTGCGTGTGAGTTTTTCAAGTGGTATTGGCCATTCGGCAGTGAGTGTCAAGGTTAAGAGACGATTTGAGACGAGACGTGTGTCTACCATCCAAAACTAAAACATAGCACACCAAAGAGCAATCAATAGCTAGCGATAGATAGCCAGGCCTTGCCAATCCGCCAACGACCACAAGCACCAACCCACCACAATGACCAATTCCAATCATCCAATTCAGCATTAATGCCTGACCACTTGCCACTTAGATCCAAATTTCAAATTTCCACTGACCGTTAAATAACAAACAACTTTTGCAATGCAAATGTTTGCTGGGTCTGTTTTGGTGTATGTCACCAATAAAAATTCGGATACAGTAGCTTTGGTATGTGTGTTAAGAACGAACTGGGCAAAATATCCATGTTGTATGTGCGCAAATGTGTTGGGAAAAATACACACAATCAATCTACTTAATTAGTTGCACTAGCTTACAAAAAATTTTGGCAAAAGGTTGCAAATAATGTTTTTATACCCACCACCCTAGGATGGGGGTATGCTAATCTTGTCATTCCATTTGTAACACCTGGAAATATTGATCTAAGACCCCATAAAGTATATATATTGGGTTGCCCAAAAAGTAATTGCAGATTTTTCATATAGTCGGCGTTGACAAATTTTTTCACAGCTAGTGACTCTGTAATTGCATTCTTTCTTCTGTCAGTTATCAGCTGTTACTTTTAGCTTGCTTTAGAAAAAAAGTGTAAAAAAAGTATATTTGATTAAAGTTCATTCTAAGTTTTGTTAAAAATGCATTTACTTTCTTTTAAAAAATCCGCAATTACTTTTTGGGCAACCCAATATATTATTGATCTTCTCGAGATTCTGCCATGTCCGTCCGTCCTTCTGTCGAACTCCAGATGGCGGTCGAACTAACGAAAGCGGTCGTACGCATTAAACTAGCCTCTTGAAATGTTGCACAGATACTTCATATAGATGCAGGTCGTTGGGGATTGCAAATGGGCTATATCGGTTCAGATTTTGGATATAGCTCCCATATGAACCGATCTCCCGATTTGACTTCTTAAGCCCTGAAAGCCTCAATTTTTTTACGATTTGGCTAAAAATTTTGCACATAGTGTTCTGTTATGACTTCCAACAACTGTGCCAAGTACGGTGCACATCGGTTTATATGCCAAGGCGGAGTAAGAGGCTTATGGTTCTGTAGGCCTTTGGTGTCGCATAACTTGCCTTGTCGGGCTTGGGTTTAAACACCACCCTTGCCTCCTGCCAGGTTTTCGGAGTATATGCAAGTCCTTGGCACGCTGTGAAAATATTGGGCAGATGAGACGCCAGATGGTCTACATCTTTCTGTAGTAACGCCGGAAATACTCCATCAAGTCCGGGTGAATTAAATGGTTTGAAGCTCCTCGAGGATTCCTTCACCATAAGTTCCGTAATCTTATATATAAACAAGTAAAAGCGTGCTAAGTTCGGCCGGGCCGAATCTTATATACCCTCCACCATGGAACGCATTTTTCGAGTTCATTTCCCGACATCTCTTCTTGGGCAAAAAAGGATATAAGAAAAGATTTGCTCTGCTATTAGAGCGATATCAAGATATGGTCCGGTTTGGACCACAATTAAATAATTTGTTGGAGACCTGTGTAAAATGTCAGCCAATTCGAATAAGAAGTAAAATAGAGAGATCGATTTATATGGGAGCTGTATCGGGTTATAGACCGATTCAGACCACAATAAACACGTATGTTGATGGTCATGAGAGGATCCGTCGTAAAAAATTTCAGGCAAATCGGATAATAATTGCGACCTCTACAGGCTCAAGAAGTCAAGATCCCAGATCGGTTTATATGACAGCTACATCAGGTTATGAACCGATTTGAACCTTATTTGACACAGTAGTTGAAAGTAAGAATAAAATACGTCATGCAAAATTTCAGCAAAATCGGATAGGAATTGCGCCCTCTAGAAGCTCAAGAAGTCAAGTCCCCAGATCTGTTTATATAACAGCTATATCAGGTTATAAACCGATTTTTACCATACTTGGCACAGCTGTTGGATATCATAACAAAACATGTCGTGCAAAATTTCATTCCAATCGGATAAGAATTGCGCCCTCTAGAGGCTCAAGAAGTCAAGACACAAAATCGGTTTATATGACAGCTATATCACGTTATGGACCGATTTGAACCATACTTGGCACAATTGTTGGATATCATAACAAAACATGTCGTGCAAAATTTCATTCCAATCGGATAAGAATTGCGCCTTCTAGAGGCTCAAGAAGTCAAGACCCAAGATCGATTTGTATGACAGCTATATCAGGTTATGGACCGATTTGAACCATACTTGGCAAAGTTGTTGGATATCATAACAAATCACGTTGTGCATTCATTTCATTTCAATCGGATAAGAATTGCGCACTATAGAGGCTCAAGAAGTCAAGACCCAAGATCGGTTTATATGGCAGCTTTATCAAAACATGGACCGATATGGCCCATTTACAATACCAACCGACCTACACTTATATGAAGTATTTGTGCAAAATTTCAAGCGGCTAGCTTTTCTCCTTCGGAAGTTAGCGTGCTTTCGACAGACAGACGGACGGACGGACATGGCTAGATCGACATAAAATGTCGCGACGATCAAGAATATATATACTTATGGGGTCTTAGACGAATATTTCGAGTAGTTACAAGCAGAATGACGAAATTAGTATACCCCCATCTTATGGTGGAGTGTATAAAAATGATACCGTGGTGAAAAAAGGGTACTGCATTTTTTGATATCTGATGGAGGGGGCGGACCCTCCCTCTTACCCTAATTTTCAGAAACGCCTGATCTCGGCGATGGGTGGGAAATTTTGTGTGCTCTCATATAGTACCCTAGAAATAAAAATTTGGTATCCAAATTTCGGATGGGGTACCTGGGGGGCCGCCCCACCCTTAAACCTACCAAACTTATATTTAGACCAATCATGACAATACGGGACTCAAATGAAAGGTATTTAGGATAAGAAAACGTATCTGATATGCAAATGTCGGACCAAGTGTTAGGGTGAAAACCCCAACCCCCAAAACACCCCTAAATCGGACATATTTACCGACCATGCCAATATGGGACTCAAATGAAAGGTATTTGCGGGTAGAATACGAATCTAACATCCAAATGTGGGACCATGTTTCTGGGGGTCCACCCCTTCCCCAAAACACTCCCCCAAACAGGACTTATTTACTGACCATGGGAATATGGGGCTTAAATAAAAGGTATTTAAGTATAGAACTCGAATCTGATATCCAAATATGGGACCACGTGTTTGGGGGGCCGCCTCTCCCCAAAAACATCCACCAAGGTGACAAATGTACGACCATAGCAATATGGGGCTCATATGAAAGGTCTTTGGGAGTAAAGCACGAATCTGATATCAATATTCGGGAAAAGTGTCTATGGGGCCACCCCACCCCCCTGACACCACCCAAATAGGAAGTATTTGGTGACTATTGTAATATGAGGCTCAAATAAGAGGGTTTTTAGAGTAGAATACGAATCCGATATATATTTTCAAGGCCAAATCACTGAGTGGCCGCCCATCCCCCAAAACACCCCCAAGCCGGTCATATTTTACCGAGCTCAAATTAAAGGTATTTGGGAGTAGACCACGTATCTGATATCAACATTAGGGACCAACTGTCTAGGGAACGTCCTGGTGGGACAATCCCCAAATAGGACTTATTTGCTTAACAAGACAATTTGGGTCTTAAAGAGAGTGGAACTAAATATTTATAGTTTTTAGGGCCAATACCACAAACCGGACATATTTGCTGACTTTTGCAATAAGGAGTTTAAATGAGATTAGAAAACGAATTTGATATCCAATTTTGAGACCAATGGCGATATGGGGTTCATTGCTGATAAATTTTCCGGGCTTGGTGTTTGGGGACCCACCCCAATACCCAAAATACCCCTAACTCGGGGTACCGATCATATCAATGTAGAGCTTAAATAAAAGGTATTGGGGGGTTAAGCAATATCACGAGAATATCGGGCTGAAATAAAGTATTTTAAGAATGGAGTACACTTTACATCCAAACTTAAATTCGTAGACCAATAAAGATCATATGGGATTCAGATAATGGCGCTTAGCAATATTAAGTGTTATTCGGTCGTTAGTATTCAAGAACTCTGCCAGGGCTTGGCCCGCTTATTAATGTTGGTACTACCCCACGAAATGTGGTGAGAGTTCTTATCGCACCCCTATAGTACCTCGATTTCTGTCTGCTTTGCTTTCCCTTGCCCTTGCTGATTTTCTCCATCAGAGTGTGTGTAGCAGTCTCACTCCGGTGGAAGTTTATCTGGATCACCTCAATCATTCGTCGTCCAGTAAATGGGCATCTTGGGAGTAGGTGATGATCTCATCGTCTGCTCTCTGTTCTTTAGACTGCATTGACTTTCCTGCACTGCCTGATGTCATCGTTTTAGGTTCTTTGCCTAGTCTAGTCTTCCGACTCTTTATAAAGTCGTTAATCCGTCGTTCGTCGTCGTCGTTCCATCGTCGGGTCCCTGTTCTTTAAACTGTATTGGGTTTCCATTCCCTGACTGCCTGATGTTTCAATACTAGGACTTTTGCCTATCTTAGCCTTCCAAATCCTTAGTAAATGGGCTTCTTGGGAGTAGGTGATGGTACCATCATCGGTTCCCTGTTCGTTAGGTTGCACTGAGACTCCTGTCGCTGCCCTTCCTCATGCTTCAATATTGAGATCTTTACCTATCCCAAAATTCCGAATCTTGAATTCGGTGATGGGTCCGTCGTTGGGGGCCTGTTTGTTAGGATGTATTGGGTCTCTCGCCACTGCACGCATGATATTTTAATATTAGGATCTTTGCTTATCCTAGTCTTTCCAATATTGAGAGATGACGTGATTGTCTCGTTGTTGGCTCCCTGTTCTATGGGCGGTGTTAAATCACCTCCCATTGCACGGCCTGATGTCTTGAAATGAGAATTTCTGCCTATACTAATCTTCTCAATCTCGCCATGCCTTTAGACTTAGCCAATCTCGTCACGGAGACTTGATCAAGGAGAGTTCCTTCCTCCTTCTTCTCCCTGTGGACGACCTCCCACTTCTCTGCGACCAAACCTTGGTTTTGCTTGCCCAAGAATCCCAACATGCGTTCCGTCGCAAATTCACTACCCCATCCCTTGATGAAGACCGTTGCCTTTGTGAGGCGGGGGGATATCCATCTTTCTCACCAGGTCGAGCTTTGCGCCCTCCCAGGGAGCTTGAATACCTCTGACGAGCTGTTTGACGGTATCAATACATTCCGCCGAAGCAAAACGCAGCGTAAAGATGTCCTCTCTAAACTCGCAGCTCATCATTTGTATGGGTGGGCCCTCTACAGAGTTCCACACATGTTCGAAAATCCGATAGTTAACCAGATCCTACACTTGGGACCGATGATCTGGTGGAATCCTATCGGATGTATAGCCGATATTGATGACTGGATAAATCAGCTCATCTCTGTTGTGCTTCCTTGCCACTCTGGCGTAAGAGGGTCGGCTCCTTACCATTCTCAGCGACAATCTTCCCATTCCGTGACGGCTGTGGCCTCCTATTGGAAGTCACAGTCCCCCATAAAGACTCAAGGGCTGTGCGCGCTTCCTTCATTCCTGTTCCGACTTTGTCTACCACCGCAGGACACTATCTGGAGTCTCCATTGCGGAAGGGCTGGCTTGGTTTTCCCAGAGTACTTGAAAGCGGGGAGCTCTTTTTCTTCTTCTTAGCATTTTAGCAGTGTTATGCTCTTCGGAAGATCTGATTCTTATTCCATCTTCCGTAGAAGTGCTTGGAATGTTAGTTCTATCCCTTCCAGCTCCTGCACTTTCGCCCGATTACGCTGCCGGTACATACTCCTCCGTCGCCTTCATGGTGCACCGGATCGCTTTCTCGGTCTGCTTGTGAGCTTAGCAAAGCGGTCTCTCACCATTTTTGTCCGATTTAGCTGAAATTTTTGCATGTGGTGTTTTGTTTTGACTTCCAACAACTGTGTCTAATACGGTTAAAATCGGTTTTTAACCTGATATAGCTCCCATGTAAACCGATCTCCCGATTTGACTTCTTGAGCCCCTGTAAGCCGCAATTTTTGTCCGATTTGGCTGAAATTTCGCACATGGTGTTCACTTATGACTTCCAACAACTATGGTAAGTACGGTCCAAATCGGTTTATAACCTGATATAGCTACCATGTTAACCGATCTCCCGATTTGACTTCTTGAGCCCTCACAAGCCGCAATTTATTTCCGATTTGGCTGAAATTTTGCATACGGTGTTTTGTTACGACTTCCAATAACTGTGCCAAGTACGGTCCAAATCGGTGAATAACCTGATATAGCTCCCATATAAACCGATCTCCCGATTTGACTTCTTGAGCCCCTGGAAGCCTCAATTTGCATTCGATTTCGCTTAAATTTTGCACATGGTGTTTTCTTATGACTTCTAACAAATGTGCCAAGTACGATCCAAATCGGTTTATAACCGGATATAGCTTCCATGGAAACCGATCTCCCTATTTAACTTCTTGAGCCCTTACAACCTGTAATTTTTATTTCCGATTTGGCTGAAAATTCGCATGTGGTGTTCTGTTATGACTTCCAACAACTGTGCCAAGTACGGTGCAAATCGGTCTATAACCTGATATAGCTCCCATATAAACCGATCTCCCGATTTTACTTCTTGAGCCTTTACAAGCCGTAATTTTTGTCCGATTAGGCTGAATTTGGTCCGAATCGGTTTATAACCTGATATAGCTCCCATATAAACCGGTTTCTCGATAATCCTTGTTCGGTTCCTAGAAGCTTTAATATTTGCCTGTTTGACTGAAGTTTGGTATGTAGAATAGAATTATGCCCTTCAACTAAATTTTGTTTGTATTTTTTAGCAAATCCATGGTGGGTTTCAGCCCGGCCGAACTTATCACAGTTTAACTTGCTTTTTGTACTAGAATTTTGAACACTCATGTAACTATATATTGCTGTGCGTAACACTGACCAGTTGATAGGCGATTATTGAACATTAGATTGATATCGCTGACTGTCAACACTTTCAAAAAAAAACAAAAAACTTACCAAATTCTCTTTTCTCTAGAATTATTGAGTTGCTTTTGAGGTTCTTTGTTAGAACTGATACACTTGTCTGATTCTCATTCTTCTTTACTTCAAACACACAGAAAGAACGTTCTTATGTCAACCATTGAATTCCAGTTTAAAAGCGTGTTTATCAATTTCCGTCACTTGTGCAGAAGAAGAATATTATCGGTTGGTACCCAAATACAAGAACTCGTTTATGTTTAATTAAAGCCCCCCCTATTATCAAATAACAATTTTCAAGAATTATTTCTACAACAAATCGAAGATAAAAGAGAAGAAAAACAATCACCACAAGAATAAAATAGAAATTTACATTTCAAATCGCATCCGCCTGCCACAATTAAGCATATAGAGAGTCCATACAGTAGAGCCAAACTAGTTGCCAACTCAAATAATTTGGCTTGGCAAATTTAGTCATAAATATGGGAAATCATTAAAAATTAATTTTGTAAATTTTATAGCCTAGAACGTACAGTGGGAAATATACCAGTTTTGAATTTAGGTTTGTAATGTCTCCAAAATACCGATACGACATTCGAAAATATTGAAAAACATTTCCGGCCACGCGTCTGCTCTGATTAGCATGGCATCTGCATACCGAAGGAAAGCTGCTTTAGCAACTCAAAGATTTTTGTGTGAGCAAAAACGCCTACACTCTTGCCCTTTTAGATTGACTACGGTTTTTTTTTGCCCTTAATGACAATATTGTTTTTTTTTTCGGAATTTGAAGATTTATTTCTGATAGTGAATTCTTTTAAAACGCTTCTCTTCATCCAACGACTAATAACTCAACTCTGAACAATAACTTAAAAGTAAACAAGTAAAAGCGTGCTAAGTTCGGCCGGGCCGAATCTTATATACCCTCCACCATGGATCGCATTTGTCGAGCTCTTGCCACGGTATCTCTTTTTAGGCAAACAATGGATAAAAGAAAATAATTGCTATGTTATTGGAACAATATCAAGTTATGGTTCATTTCGGACGATAATTGAACTCAACATTGGAGACCATAGTAGAAGTCATTGTGTACAATTTTAGTAAGAATTGCGCACTTTAGGGGCTGAAGAAGCAAAGTAGTAGATCGGATAATGGGGGAGCTGTATTAGGCTATGAACCGATTCATGCCTTATTCGACACGTATATTAAGGGTCATGAGAGAAGCCGTTGTACAAAATTTCAGCCAAATCGTATAAATCTTGCGCTCTTTAAGGCTCAAGAAGTCAAGATCCCATATCGGTTTATATGGCAGCTATATCAGGTTATGGACCTATTTCAACCATACTCAGCACAGTTGTTGGAAGTCATACTAAAACACCTCATGCAAAATTTCAGCCAAATCGAATAATAATTGCGCCCTCTAGTGGCTCAAGAAGTCAAACCCCAGCTAGGTTTATATGACAGCTATATCAGGTTATGGACCGATTTTAACCATACTCAGCACAGTTGTTGGAAGTTATAACAAAACACCTCATGCAAAATTTCAGCTTAATCAGATAATAATTGCGCCCTCTAGTGGCTCAAGAAGTCAAGATCCCATATTGGTTTACATGACAGCTATATCAGGTTATGGACCGATTTTAACCATACTCAGCACAGTTGTTGGAAGTTATAATAATACACCTTGTGTAAAATTTCAGCCACATCGGATAATAATTGCGCCCTCTAGTGGCTCAAGAAATCAAGACCCCAGATAGGTTTATATGACAGCTATATCAGGTTATGGACCGATTTGAACTTTTCTTAGCACAGTTGTTGGAAGTCATAATAAAACACCTTATGCAAAATTTCAGCTAAATCGGATAATAATTGCGCCCCCTAACGGCTCAAGAAGTCAAGACCCCAGATCGGTTTATATGGCAGCTATATCAGGTTGTGGACCGATTTCTACCATACTCAGCACAGTGGAAGTCATAATAAAACACCTCATGCAAAATGTCAGTTAAATCGGATAATAATTGCGCCCCCTAACGGCTCAAGAAGTCAAGACCCCAGATCGGTTTATATGGCAGCTATATCAGGTTATGGACCGATTTCTACCATACTCAGCACAGTTTTTGGAAGTCATAGTAAAACACCTCATGCAAAATTTCAGCCAAATCGGCGGCTCAAGAAGTCAAGATCCCAGATCGGTTTATATGGCAGCTATATCAAAACGTGGACCGATATAGCCCATTTACAATCCCAACCGACCTACACTAATAAAAGGTATTTGTGCAAAATTTCAAGCAGCTAGCTTTACTCCTTCGAAAGTTAGCGTGCTTTCGACAGACAGACAGACGGACGGACGGACATGGCTAGTGCGACTTAAAATATCATGATGATCAAGAATATTTTTTATGGGGTCTAAGACGCATATTTCGAGGTGTTACAAACAGAAGGACGAAATGAGTATACCCCCATCCAATGGTGGAGGGTATAAAAAATTTAATTATGATAGCCATTGTTTTGATCCATTGTTTTTGGTACATATTCTCATCCACTAAGCCAACACAAAGCCTCCAAATGATAGTCATTGCACATGGTCAAGTAGTTGTTAAAATTTTTAAACTTGAAGATGCCACCTCCATTGAAGGTCAACAACGATGAATCATACCTGCCGCTCCAGTAAAAAAAACTTTACTTTCACTTTTTATTTTGAATGAAATATTAGAAACGAAGAATTCGTATACAACAGCCAAAGATTCACTTCATATGCAGAAAGACATATGACATGAACAAGAAAATCACTTAAATGTTTATTCATTAGGCAGTTTCAGAAGTGGTTTTTTTTTCGAGTTGTCTGCAATAATTATTCTAGCACCCAAAATGTTTCAAATATCTTTGCCAATGAACTCTTCCTGGCAATGATGCGGTTTATTTGCCTAAATTCGTATTAGTCTCTCAAAAGACCTCAAACCAAACAAATATGCCCCCAAACATAATCCAAGTGTCAAGAAGCATACAAATTGATTAATTGCAAGAAGATAAAAATTCAACAAACCAATGATCAAGCAACACTTAATTATGACAAATCGATTTGTTGAAATAATAATTGGGAATGTTTCTGCGCGGTCTTCTTCAAATTCGATTTGTGGTGTCTATCATCGACAATTTGGACACCTGGAAGTCATTATGGCACAAAAAAAACGAAGCTGCGCTCACACTAATCATTGTAATGCATTACTCATAAAGTACTCGGAATAATCCAATTACATTACAAACGAAAATAATTAAGTCAATACAATATTAAAACAAGTAAACAGGCGTTAAGTTCGGCCGGACCGAACTTTGGATACCCACCACCTCGGGTATATATATATAATCCCCCTTTCGCCACAATCTGGTGAAAATTGGATAACTTATGCACCCAAATTCGGCACGGACATTGAGTGGTCTAATAAATTGAAGTCACTGTTGAATTTTGAATTTCAAATATCAGCGAAATCGGATAAAAAACAAGTAAGAGCGTGCTAAGTTCGGTCGGGCCGAATCTTATATACCCTCCACCATAGATCGCATTTGTCGAGTTTTATACGCAGTATCTCTTCTTAGGCGAACAAAGAATATTGAATAAGAACTGTTATGCTATTGGAGCTATATCAAGTTATAGTCCAATTCGGACCATAAATGAATGCTGAACATTGTAGAAGACGGATAAGAATTCCGCCTCGTAGGGCTCAAGAAGCAAAATCGGGAGATAGGTTTATATGGGAGCAGTATCAAGCTATTGATCGATTCAGACCGCATTAGACACGTGTGTCGAAGATCATGAGAGAAGCCGTTGTACAAAATTTCAGCCAAATCGGATGAGAATTGCGCCCTCTAGAGGCTCAAGAAGTCAAGATCCCAGATCGGTTTATATGGCAGCTATATCAAAACATGGACCGATTTGAACCATACTTAGCGCAGTTGTTGGAAGCCATAACAAAACACCTCATCCAAAATTTCAGTTCAATCGGACGAGAATAGCGCCCTCTAGAGGCTCAAGAAGTCAAGATCGCAGATCGCTTCATATGACAGCTATACCAGATTATGAACCGATTTGAATCGTACATGGCACAGTTGTTGTAAGTGATACCAACACACCACGTGAAAATTTTCAGTCAAATCGGAAGAGAATTGCGCCCTCTAGAGGCTCAAGAAGACAAGACCCAAGATCGGTTTATATGGCAGCTATATCAAAACATGAACCGATTTGACCCATTTACAATACCAACCGACCTACACTAGTAAAAAGTATTTGTGCAAAATTTCAAGCGGCTAGCTTTACTCCTTCGAAAGTTTGCGTGCTTTCGACAGACAGACGGACGGACATTGCTAGATCGACCTAAAATGACATGACGATCAAGAATATATATACTTTATGGGGTCTCAGACGCATATTTCGAGGTGTTACAAACAGAATAACGAAATTATTGGGTTGCCCAAAAAGTAATTGCGGATTCTTTAAAAGAAAGTAAATGCATTTTTAATAAAACTTAGAATGAACTTTAATCAAATATACTTTTTTTACACTTTTTTTCTAAAGCAAGCTAAAAGTAACAGCTGATAACTGACAGAAGAAAGAATGCAATTACAGAGTCAAATTTGTGAACAAATTTGTCAACGCCGACTATATGAAAAATCCGCAATTACTTTTTGGGCAAACCAATAGTATACCCGCATCCTATGGTGGAGGGTATAATAAAGCTTTAATGGGCTTCAGACCCTTTATCGGCAGATCCGTTTATATGGAAGCTATATCTAAATATTGTCCTATACAAACCATATTTGGGACGGACGTCGGGAGACCTAAAACTACCCACTGTTTCAAATTTCAACGAAATCGGGTAATAAATAGAGCTTTTATGAGCTTCAGCCCCTTTATCGGCAGATCGGTCAATATCGCAGCTATATCTGAATATAGTCCTATCTGAACCATAGTTGGGTCCAATGTTGGGAGGCGTAAAACTACCCACGGTTTTAAATTTTAGCGAAATCGGTTAAAAATAAAGCTTTTATGGGCTTCAGACCCTTTATCTGGAGATCGGTCTATATGGCAGCTATATCTTAATATAGTCTGATCTAATCAATATTAAGGTCAGATGTCGGGAAGCCTAAAATAACTCACTATTGCAAATTACAGAGAAATCGGGTAATAAATAAAGCTTTTATGGCCTTCAGACCCCTTATCGGGAGATCGGTCTATATGGCAGCTATATCTGAATATAGTCCGAACTGAACCATATTTTGGTCCTATGTTGGGGGGCGTAAAACTACCCAATGTTGCAAATTTCAGCGAAATTGGTTAAAAATAAAGCTTTTATGCGCTTCAGACCCTTTATCTGGAGAACGGTCTATATGGCAGCTATATCTAAATATGGTCCGATCTAATCCATATTTAGGTCAGATGTAAAATAACTCACTGTTGCAAATTTCAGTGAAATCGGATAAAAAATAAAGCTTTTATGGGCTTGAGACCCTTTATCGGGAGATCGGTCAATATCGCAGCTATATCTGAATATAGTCCGAACTGAACCATATTTTGGTCCTATGTTGGGGAGCGTAAAACTACCCACTGTTGCAAATTTCAGCGAAATCGGGTAATAAATAAAGCATTTTCCATGGAGTGGGCAATAGTTTGCCACTGCGCCATTATATCATCGGAACAATGAGTGTTTTCATCATGCAGTTGGGTCAGTCGAGTTTGCAGCTTTTCAATGTCCAGCTTCCGTGCAGTGTCAGATCGCCATGTTCAAAAGGGTGCGAACCTTTGCTGCAACGAGGTAATGATCCGAATCTATATTCGCTCCACGCATCGATCGTACATCTAACACGCTGGATAAATGCCTTCTATCTATCACAACGTGATCAATTTGGTTTCTCGTGTTTTGATCGGATGACAGCCATGTGGCTTTATGAATATTTTTATATTGAAATCTGGTGCTACTAACTACCATGTTTTTTGCCGCGGCGAAATCTATCAGCCTCAACCCATTACTGGACGTTATCTCGTGGGGGCTAAACTTTCCGACTGTTGGACCAAAGATGTCTGCCTTCCCCTATTTTCGCATTAAAATCTCCCAGAACGATTTTAATATCATGGGCGGTCATATTCTCTCTCTAGGCGTTCGTAGAAAATATCCTTGGTCTGCTCGTCTTTGTCTTCCGTCGTGGCATGGGCACAATTAAGGCTAATGTTGAAGAATTTGGCTTTTATGCGGATTGTGGCTAGCCTCTCATCCACCGGAGTAAAGCTGGAGACAAGGTGTTGCAGTCTCCGATTAACCACTAATCCACAGCCAAATTCATGCCTCGTGTTATGGCAGCTATGGTATAGTTCGTCACCGTTTGGTGTTGTAGTGACGCCTTTCCCAGTCCATCGCACTTCCTGTCGGGTGGTAATATCTGCCTTGTACTTCTCTAACACATCCGCCAGCGCGTATACTGCACCTTCTCTATAAAGAGTGCGGACATTCCAGGTGCAGATCCGCAAATCATGGTCCTTTTTTCGTTTGCGTGGGTCGTCAACGTTGGGTGGGGGGGTCCGTTTTTACTATTCCTTTGTTTCTCATAGTAATTCTCAGTTTTCCGGGGGCCGGTTTCTGGCCCAGCGCCCCAACCGCATGGGTTTTGTAGGATTCCACACGTATCCCTCGTTGTGGCGAGCCGCTTGCTCCAAGATCCGACGCTCGCCGCCAGCCGCCCCTTACCTGGGAACAGACGCTGATGTTGGCCATTGGTTATTTGAAGGCACCAATAACTCGCCTTGTCATCTCGAGTACCATTGGCACTCAGTATTTAATTAAGAGCCAGTGCCACCTGACTCCTCACTGAGACTCTCCTCTCGAAAATCGCTGATTGCCCGCGGCCGCATTTGCAGCTACTCCGCATAAAACGGAGCTTTCCACCATCATCAACCTGTGGACACGCCCGGTAGCTTTTAGCTAAGCTTCCCGTGATATGGGATATAGGCACCACACAAGTCGGAGCTCAACATTCCAGCCTGTGTGGTGCTCAAAGTCATCTCGTATTGGCCGGGATGCATTAGGTTAAGCGGGGCCGAACTTTGGCTACCCATCAGCTCGGATATACATATTGTCCGGTGAAAAATACAGCTATGTATATCGAAATATGGCCCGATCTGGACCAAACTCGCCAGCGACGTCGTGCGTTCCAAAACAGTTCATTGTCTTTAACCATAAAATATGCCTTTTGGGTAATAAATACGCCTTTCATGGCCCCAGGACTAAAATCGCAAGATCGGTATATATGACAGCTACATACAAATATAGAGCGATTTGGACAATATAAAGCGCGGATGTCGAAGGGCCCAATACAACTCATTGTGCCAAATTTTAGAGAAAGCGGACAATAAATGCACCTTTTATGGGCCCAAGACCTTAAATCGGGAGATCGGCACATATAGCCCGATCTAGAATATACTCGATATGATGGTCGTGCGACCTAACACAACGTGTGTTCCAAATTTCGGCGAAATCACGTTGTGGACCTAGGAACTTAAATCGGGAGATCAGTCTATATGCGGCCTACATCAAAATATAGTCCGGTATAGACCATCTTCAAACTTGACCTGTCTATGGATAAAAAAAAGAAGAAAGAAAGACCATAGCGTGAATTCAACAGACAGGCGGACCCACAGACGGACCGACAGATGGACAGACGAATGGACATGGTTAGATCATCTTAGATTTTTACAACGATCAAGAATATATATAAACGAGTTCTATTTAGAGTCAGAAATTGTTATTTCGATGTGTTGCAAACGGAATGTAAAAAATGCATATACCACCCCCATCCCTCTGTGCTGGGTATAAAAAGTAGATTTCGGTTTGAATGTCAGTCTATTAAACATTCTCTGCATCCTGCTCTTGTAATCCAAAAATGCTATTATATCGGCTGCCATATATAACTAATTAATGCATACCGGAGCTATAGTTATGGACTTTCCACTGCTGTGCAATTATTGCAATGAAATGTGGCAAGCAATTGAAAATTTGACATGCTCGAGTTGACCAACTTGCCAGCCCCATGGATCAGCCTCTGGACACACTATGAACGCCAAATTCAACATACTTATTGCAAAACACCTAAACATCAACTGTGTTGAGCTTCGTGTACATATCACTATTCGTTCAAAATTACTGTGGTTAAGGCAAAACGAAAGACTTAAGACACAAACTTTTTTTTGAATTTTCAATTACGACAAAAACAAGTGCAAACTCGTTAAATTCGGCCCAGCCGAACTTTGAATACCCACCACCTCGGCTATATAAGTAAACCAGCGTTCGTCATATTCCGGTGAAAAATGCTTAATTTATGCCGCCATAGCAGCTATATCGAAATAGGGTCCGATTTGGACCAAATTCGGCGATTTGGACCAAAGTCATTGTTTAATTTTGTAGAACCAAGTATAGACCGATCTGAACCATATAGGACACGTATGTCGAAAAGCCTTACATTTGTCCCTGTGTCAAATTTCAGCGAGATCTTATATATATTGGGTTGCCCAAAAAGTAATTGCGGATTTTTTAAAAGAAAGTAAATGCATTTTTAATAAAACTTAGAATGAACTTTAATCAAATATCCTTTTTTTACACTTTTTTTCTAAAGTAAGCTAAAAGTAACAGCTGATAACTGACAGAAGAAAGAGTGCAATTACAGAGTCACAAGCTGGGAAAAAATTTGTCAACGCCGACTATATGAAAAATCCCCAATTACTTTTTGGGCAACCTAAAATTCAATTTGTTTGTTTGTTTGTTCCGTATAGACCCAAAAACGGCTGAACTGATTTTCTTGAAATTTTCACAGATTATGTAAGTTGGTCTGGAAGGAAACATAGGCTATATAAATTTTTTGATATTGGGAGGGGGGCGGACCCTTCCCCTTACCCCAAAAGTACTACCCAAAAATGAAAGCACACCGATCGGGACAATATAGGATTCAAATGAAAGGTATTCAAGAGTAGAGTACGAATTTCATAATAAAAACCGGGTCCAAGTACCTGGGGGGCCGCCCCAGCCCCAAAACCCCTTAAAATAGGTTTATTTGACGATCACGACAATAGTGGACTCAAATGAAAGGTATTCGGGAGTAGATTACGAATATGGTCAGGAAATAGGTAGTAATTTTTTGATATCGAAAGAGGGACGGACCCTCCTCCTTATGCCAAAAACACCACCCAAAATCTAAAGTGGACCGATAAGGTTAATATGGATATCAAATGAAAAGTGTGCGGGAGTATATAATGAATCTGGCATACAAATTCATGTCGAAGTATAGGGGGTCACCCCACCCCCACAAAAACGCCCAAAATGAGCACATTAGCCAATCAGGGATATATGGGACTCGGTTTGTTTATTGCGTATGTCGAAGTATAGGGGGTCGCCCCATCCACACAAAAACGCCCAAAATGAGCACATTAGCCAATCACGGATATATGGGACTCGGTTTGCTTATTGCGTATGTCGAAGTATAGGGGGTCACCCCATCCCCACAAAAACGCCCAAAATGGGCACATTAGCCAATCACGGATATATGGGACTCGGTTTGTTTATTGCGTATAGACTGATAAACGGCAGAAGCGATTTTCTCGAAATTTTCGCATATTGTGTCGGTTAGTCTGGAGGGAAACATAGGCTATATAATTTTTCGGTATCGGAAGGGGGACGGACCCTCCCCCTTATGCCAAAAACACAACCCAAAATCAAAAGTGGACCGATCAGGACAATATAGGTATTAAATGAAAGGTATTGGAGATTAGAATACGAATATGGTCTTTAAATTTGAGTCTAAGTACCCATCGGGCCGCCCCAACCCCGAAACTTCCCCAAACAGACATATTGGAGGTTCATCTCAATATGGGGCTCAAATGAAAGGTATTCTGGAGTAGATTTCGAATCTGGCATACAAAATCAGATCGATGTATAGGGGGTCACGCCACCCCTCAAAAACGCCATTAGACCCATTATGACTATATGACACTTGGCTGAACCGATTTTCTTAAAATTTTCATAGATTGTGTGGAGGTGGGTGGAGGTGGACCCTCCCCTTTACCCCAAAAAAGGCCACCCATATCTGAATGTGGTACGATGGGCACGATAAGGGTATCAAATGAAAGGTATTGGCGACCTGAAAACGAATATGGTATTAAAATTTGGGGGCAAATACCCAGCGGGCCCGCCCCCAACCCCAAAACTCCTCTAAACAGATATACTCGAAGTTCATGTCAATATGGGACTCAAATGAAAAGTAGTAGTAGTAGTAGTAGCAGTAGATTACTTATATGGCATAAAACATTAGGTCCAAGTAATGGGAGATCGCCCACCCCCAAATACCCCCAAATGGGCATATTAGGTGACCATGGCCATATGGGACTCAAATGAAAGGTATTAGGGTGTAAATTACGAATATGACATTAAAATTTGCGTTCAAGTCCAGGCGGCGCTTTTCCTCCTAAAAATACGACAAATGGGTTATTTGACCCATTATGACAATATGGGACTCAAATGAAAGGTATTTTAGAGTAGAAAACGAATTAGATATCCAATTTTACCAAGTGTTTTGAGGTACGCCCTAAAACACCCCCAAAACTGAACTTCATTTCCGTTGGAAATAAAGAACGAATTTGATATCTATTTTCAGTGCAAAATGCCGATGGCCGCCCCTGCCCCAAAACACACTCCAAACAGTTCATATTTTCCGGCCATAGAAATAAGGGGCTCAAATTAAAGGGATTTGGAAGTTCAAAAGTAATTTGATATCCATACTTGAGTCGCGAAATGTCTGAGGCGCCATCCCTCCACTAATGAGAACATTACCCTAAGGAAGAACCTTACCACCAGTAACCGAGGAGGGACAAATTCTCACACTTCAATGAGTGCTTTCCGATTCAAGCTTAAACTCAATGAAAAGGGGCCTTTTTTTATAGGCGACTCCGGACGGCGCCCCGCAGTGCTACACCTTTGCTTGGGGAAAATTTTTAAATGACCATGCATGGCATTGTACCTCGCAAATGTCGCCAACATTAAGAGGGGATTTGTTCGATGTTCTCGCTAGGATTCGAATAAGTTAAGCGTCATAGGATACAATGGCACGAATTCGATATCCGCACTCAGTGCGAAGTGTCCACAACCCAAAATGATATTAGAGAAAGCTCAGCGGAGCGGGCCCGGTTCGGCTGGTTATTTTCTAATTAAGGAAATTTTATTTTTAAGGAAAATTTCTGCAAAATGTTGTTATTCGTCAAAATTTAATTTTCAACAAAATATTGTAGTATATTTAGAGATAATTGTTTTGTATCTGTTTGTTTGTTTGTTTGTTTGTATTTTGTTTATGCACTTCGGTACACCCTATTGACGTCCTTCGAACTGATATTCCTCAATGCATCATTTCGCATTAATAACATTTGACAAACTATTTTGCCAATCGATAAAATAATATTTCAAAAATTTCCAACTATTTTATTGTGATGTATGGACGCATGCACGCACATATGAACGATAAATCAATTTGGAGATATTTGTTATTTTTTAAGTAAAAGTGATTTATTGGTATTGTCTGTCTGCATTTATTATTTACTTTTAATATTTTGAAGGTTTTTGTCGCTCAAATAGCAGACAAACAAAAGGTGAATATCCTCATTTGAATAATTGCTTCTGGTTTCAGGGGCTGCCAAAACCAAAAACGCTTCTTCATCGAAATCGAAACAATAACAACAGAATAGCAGCGAATTATCGAAAATATTTATTGGCATTAGGGTTATCCATGGTGTTGTGGTCGTCTTGGCTAGCTCTGTGTTGTATTGTTACCATTCTTACGCTACCGGAAGTGCTACAAGAGGCATCCATAATAACACCATTCATTAGGTATGTATTAGCCACATTTATGTTCCTATCTATGAATTTAACGACCTAAAAGATAGTTAAGACAAAATCACAAATCCAATCCATCCATCTATCCATCAAAGGTTTCATTGGCCCATCTTCGTTTTGATTTTGTCTTAGGTAAAATTTACTGCTCAACCACATGTTGACTGGATATACACGCATGAGAATGCGCGACCAATGAAATTAAAAGTGTTTCTGGCCAAAAGTGATTAAATTTATCATAGTTTTGGGGTTTTTTTTTCTTGGCTTGTAGCCAACATTGTCTATCTAATTGTAAAGTGGAAAACGACAGCCCACAAACCAATTGGCACCCCAAAGTGTTTTCAAACTAAATCTTTTTGTTGCCGTTTTTTTTTAATAAGTTTGCCGGAAATTTTCAAAATTTAAATATCGAGTACCCATTGGCTTGTCCATTGATGGCTAAGAGCATCTATGGCAAGGCTATTTTAATATTTTTTTTTAATTATTTTATATTGCTCCCCACAAAGAAGCAACAAATGGCCTATAATCAAGGAAATCGAAAAATTCCACTTAAGAATTGCCATTACACTAGAAATTAACTTTAATAAATCAATAAACAAAGACGATTATGAAGATCAAGTTAAACGATTCTCGATGGTACTATCGATACTACCGATATTTTATTTTTTGTCTAAATATCGATTTACATTTGTGCTATCGATGCTAGCGGCAAAATTGAACACAAATAAGCCATCCGACACTGAATGCATCCTAAAAGATACATTGCACCTATAGAGGACACAAATTTCTTCCTACACAGAAAAAATTGAAATTCGTTTTCATTGAAAACCAAGTAAAAAGGCGTTAAGTTCGGCAGGGCCAAACTTTGGATACCGACCACTTCGGGCCTAACACAACTCACTGTCCCAAATTTCAGCAAAATCGGATAATGAATGTGGCTTTTATGGGCCTTACACCATAAATCGGAGGATCGATCTATATGGCACCTATATCCAAATCTGGACCGATCTGAGCCAAATTAACGAAGGATGTCGATGGGCTTTACACAATTCACTGTCCCGAATTTCATCAAAATCGGATAATAAATGTGGCTTTTGTGGGCCTAAGACCCTAACCCGGAGGATCGGTCTATATGGCAGCTATATCCAAATCTAAACCGATCTTGGCCAATTTAACGAAGGATGTCGATGGGCCTTACACAATTCACTGTCCCGAATTTCAGCGAAATCGGATAATGAATGTGGCTTTTATGGGCCTTACACCATAAATCGGAGGATCGATCTATATGGCACCTATATCCAAATCTGGACCGATCTGAGCCAAATTAACGAAGGATGTCGATGGGCTTTACACAATTCACTGTCCCGAATTTCATCAAAATCGGATAATAAATGTGGATTTTATGGGCCTTAGACCCTAAATCGGAGGATCGGTCTATATGGCAGCTATATCCAAATCTGGACCGATCTGAGCCAAATTGACTAAGGATGTCGAAGGGCCTAACACAACTCACTGTCTTAAATTTCAACAAAATCGGATAATAAATGTGGCTTTTATGGGCCTAAGACCCTAAATCGGCGGATCGGTCTATATGGGGGCTATACCAAGATATAGTCCGATATAGCCCATCTTCGAACTTAACCTGCTTATGGACAAAAAAAGAATCTGTGCAAAATTTCAGCTCAATATCTCTATTTTTAAAGACTGTAGCGTGATTTCAACAGACAGACGGACGGACATGTCAAGATCGTCTTAGATTTTTACGCTGATCAAGAATATATATACTTTATAGGGTCGGAAATGGATATTTCGATGTGTTGCAAACGGAATGGCAAAATGAATATACCCCCATCCTTCGGTGGTGTGTATAAAAATTGATTCAATTAACTTTTTATTTGACTCTGAAAAACTTCTTTAATTGACCTTCAACTCGGACACGTATGTTGAAGGTCATGGGAGAAGCCGTTGTACAAAATTTCTGCCAAATCGGATAAGAATTGCGCCTTCTAGAGGCTCAAGAAGTCAAGATCCCAGATCGATTTATATGGCAGCTATATCAGGTTATGTGCCGATTTGCGCCATACTTAGCACAATTGTTGGAAGTCATAACAAAACACGTCATGCAAAATTTCAGCCAAATCGGATAAGAATTGCGCCCTCTAGCGGCTCAAGAAGTCAAGATCCAAGATCGGTTTATATGGCAGCTATATCAGGTTATGTGCCGATTTGCACCATACTTAGCACAACTGTTGGAAGCCATAACAAAACACTTGATGCAAAAGCCAATTCGGATAATAAATGCGCCCTCTAGTGGCTCAAGAAGTCAAGATCCCAGATCGGTTTATATGGCAGCTATATCAGGTTATGTGCCGATTTGCGCCATTCTTAGCACAGTTGTTAGAAGTCATAACAAAACACTTGATGCAAAATTTCAGCCAAATCGGATAATAATTGCGCCCTCTAGTGGCTCAAGAAGTAAAAATCCAAGATCGGTTATATGGCAGCTATATCAAAACATGGACCGACTTGGCCCATTTACAATCCCAACCGACCTGTACTTATAAAAAGTATTTGTGCAAAATTTCAAGCTCCTAGTTTTACTCCTTCGAATGGTAGCGTGCTTTCGACAGACAGACGGAGGACGGACAGACATGGCTAGATGGTCTTAGATTTTTATCTTGATATAGCCCCCATATAGACCGATCCGCCGATTTAGGGTTTTAGGCCCATAAAAGCCACATTTATTATCCAATTTTGTTGAAATTTTGGACAATGAGTTGTGTTAGGCCACTCGACATTCTTCTTTAATTTGGCCTCGATCGGTTCAGATTTGGATATAGCTGCCATATAGACCGATCTCTCGATTTAAGGTTTTGGGCCCATACAAGGCGCATTTATTGTCCGATATCGCCGAAATTTGGTACAGTGAGTTCTGTTAGGCCCTTCGACATCTTTCTTCAATGGCCCAAATCGGCTTAGATTTGGATATAGCTGCCTTATAGACCGATTTGCCGATTTTAAGGCTTGTTTTCAATTGAAAATGAAATTTTTTATTTTAAAGTTTTCAACTACATTTTCAAAAATGGTTGTTGTTATAGCCACAATTCATGTGGAGGTGGCGATCCTCGTCAAGCTCCTGTAGGTGAGAAAGCTCGCCGCGGGAACAGGGTGGCCATTGGTTATTTAAAGGCGCCGATAACTCGCCTTGTCACATAGAGAATCATAGGCACTCAGTATTTGTGCAAGAGCCAGTGCCGCCCGGCGTCTCACTGAGACTCTCTGCTCCATACCGCTGATTGTCCGCGACTGCCGTTGCAGCCACTCCGTGTGGAGCATTCCACTATCCGCAACCTGTAGCTCGCATCTAAACTTCTCGTGACAGCAATGAACACAATTGGAGCCCAATGTTCCAGCCTGTGTAGTGCTCACAGCTATCCCGTGGCGGGATTGATATTATCATGAATCAGTTGCAATTAAATAATTGATTGGATCAATCAATTTATTGATTGAACCCGATTTTTAGTTATATATACTTTATGGGGTCCTAGATCAATATTTCGAGGTGCTACAAACGGAATGATTAGATTAGTATACCACCATCCTATGGTGGTGGGTATAGTTAATAAGGGTACTTTTTTTGCGAAATCCATGATGGTGGGTACCCAATATTCAGCTCGGCCGAACTTAGCAAGTTTTTACTTGTTACTTGTACCACTACAGTGGTACAGGGTATTATAACTTAGTGAATTAGTTTGTAACACCCAAAAGGAAGAGAGATAGACCCATTGATAAGTATACCGATCGACTCAGAATCACTTTCTGATTCGATTTAGCTATGTCCGTCTGGCTGTCCGTCTGTCTGTCTGTCCTTCCGTCTGTCCGTCCGTCTGTCCGTCCGTCTGTCTGTCCATATTAATTTGTGTACAAAGTACTGGTCGCAGTTTTCATTCGATCGTCTTCAAATCTGGTATAGGCATGTTTTTCGCCCTAGAGACGAAGCCTATTGAAATTGGACAAAATCGGTTCAGATCTGGATATAGTTCCCATATATATGTTCGTCCGATTTTCAGTAATAATGCAATAAAATGGTCATTTGTTAACCGATTCTCTCGAAATTTGGCAGGAAGGATTTTTTTACAACTCTCAACATTACAGGTGAATTTCATGGAGATCGGTTCAGATTTAGATATAGCTCTCATATGTATATATCGCCCGATTTTCACTTTAAGAGCCACTGCAAGCACATTTATTGACCAATCTTGCCAAAATATTGCACAACGCTTTCCTCGACGACTACCACAGTATCTGAGTAGTTTTCTCGAAATCGGTTCAGATTTAGGTATAGCTCCCATATATATGTTCGTCCGATTTCCAGTAATAATGCAATAAAATGGTTTTTTGTTAACCGATTTTCTCGAAATTCGGCAGGAGGGATTTTCTCTTGACTCTCAACATTACTGGTGAATTTCATGGAGATCGGTTCAGATTTAGATATAGCTCTCATATGTATATATCGCCCGATTTTCACTTTAAGAGCCACTGCAAGCACATTTATTGACCAATCTTGCCAAAATTTTGCACAACGCTTTCCTCGACAACTGCCACAGTATCTGAGTAGTTTTCTCGAAATCGATTCAGTTTTAGATATATCTCCCATATATATGTTCGTCCGATTTTCAGTAATAATGCAATAAAAAGGTCATTTGTTAACCGATTCTCTCGAAATTTGGCAGGAAGGATTTTCTTACGACTGTCGACATTACTGGCAAATTTCATGGAAATCGGTTCAGATTTAGATATAGCTCTCATATGTATATATCGCCCGATTTTCACCCCCAGAGCCACTGCAGGCGCATTTATTGACCAATCTTGCCAAAATTTTGCAGAACGCTTTCCCTGGACGACTGCCACAGTATCTGAGAAGTTTGCTCGAAATCGGTTCAGATTTAGGTATAGCTCCTATATATATGTTCGTCCGATTTAAAGTAATAATGCAATAAATTGTTCTTTTGTTAACCGATTTTTCGCCAGGAGGGATTTTCTCTTGACTCTCAAAATTACTGGTGAATTTCATGGAAATCGGTTTAGATTTAGATATAGCTCTCATATGTATATATCGCCCGATTTTCACTTTTAGACCCACTACAAGCGCATTGTTTGACCAATCTTTCCAAAATTTTGCACAACGCTTTCCTCGACGACTGCCACAGTATCTGAGAAGTTTGCTCGAAATCGGTTCAGATTTAGGTATAGCTCCCATATATATGTTCGTCCGATTTCCAGTAATAATGCAATAAATTGTTCTTTTGTTAACCGATTTTCTCGAAATTCGCCAGGAGGGATTTTCTCTTGACTCTCAAAATTACTGGTGAATTTCATGGAAATCGGTTCAGATTTTGGGTTATTTGCCATAATTTTGTCATTTGTCAACTGTAGTTTTTACAGTTTGAACATATTTGCTCGTTTTTGTTTGAAATATAGGTAATGGCAAATTAACAATGCTTTCGATACCATCGATATTTGTTATTAGAAATATCGAATGTTAGGATTATCGATAGTTTGCCAACTCTTTTTTATACCCCTCAGATGGACTTCACAAATGGTAAGTGGTACAAAACCCCTTCTACATCTATGCTAAGTAACTAGTAAAAGTTCTCCCATTTGTCTTCTATAACAAGCTAGTCACCCCAAAGAATTTTAGCGAAAGCTGAACAATTAATTATTGCAATTTTTGCCCAATACTCACTTCCCTAGGAGTACCAATAGGTGATCGAGTTCCATCTATCATCTGGCACAATTAATCAAAAAACATGCAAAATTCATCGAAATTTTAAATTTAAACACAAAACGTTTTTTAAGCATGTTTCACTACTGGTTTTGAAGGTATCGACTATCCATCACTTCATATGAACATCAATTCAAACAACAAAGTCTTTGTTTCTAATATCATTTTAAGTGGGAAGAGCAATTTTGTTTTCTTTCTTTTTCATCAAATTCATGTAGTCACATGCCAAACATTAGCTATGGGCTACACGATACTCTGTTTAAGAATACGGAAAACTACTCTGGCTAATCGAAATAGACAGAAATTGATATGATATGGCCAAATTCAACAAAAAATTATTCTTGAAAGGTGGCTTTTGGGAAAAAAATCAGCGATTAAGTAAAAAGCTCAAAAAAAAAAAGATTTGAATTAGCATAAGTTAAGGTCGGTCACCTGCAACCTTTCACATGCGAGAAACGAGTTCAGCCAATACTTCTTCTAATTAATCACCTATTTATCATGACCAATTCTCATAAACAATTTTCTCATCCGACTGAATTTCGATTCGGATTAAGGGAATTAGTCGTGCCACCAAGCCGACAACTAGTGCTTGAATAGCGCTCATTAAAATGGAAATTGGAATATGTAAAAACAAAGTGTCAAAAATAAATTCCATTAATTATTTATACAATTTTACCTGTGGCTTAGATGGTTTTTGCTTGATGGTATCTCATGTTATTCTTAATGATTTAAGAAAAAGTTCTTAGAAGTAATTATGTTGTGCTGTCTGGGCCAATATATTTACTTTTTCTAATGATTTATAAAGAATTGAATTTGATTTGGAGCTTTACACATTTTTATACCAGCCACCGAAGGATGGGGGTATGTATATTCCTTGTGTCATTCCGTTTGCAGCACATCGAAATATCCATATCCGACCCTATAAAGTATATATATTCTTGATCGTCGTAAAAATCTAAGCTTATATAGCCATGTCCTTCCGTCTATCTGTTGAAATCATGCTACAGTCTTTAACCAGTAAGGAAGGGCAAAAGTCGGGCGGTGCCGACTGTATAATACCCTACACCTACCCTATAGGTACAATGTGGGACCTATATCCCATTCTGAAGCAATTTGGTGGACCTCGGCGAGCAAATATGTTCAAACTACGATGGACAAATGACAACATTATGGCAATTTACCCAAAATCAGACGAACATATATATTGAAGCTATATCCAATTCTGAACCGATTCCGAGCAAACTTCTCATATAATGTGGTAGTAGTTCAAGAAAGCGTTGTGCAAAATTTTGGCTAGATTGGTCAAACAATGCGCTTGCAGTGGCTCTGGGGGTGAAAATCTGGCGATATATATATGTGGGAGCTATATCTAAATCTCAACCGATTTCCATGAAATTCACCAGTAATATTGAGAGTCAAGAGAAAATCCCCCCTGCCGAATTTCGAGAAAATCGGTTAACAAAAGACCATTTTATTGCAATAATACTGCAAATCGGACAAACATATATGTATGGGAGCTATATCTAAATCTGAACCGATTTCGAGCAAACTCCTCAGATACTGTGGGGCAGTCGTCGAGGAAATCGTTTTGCAAATTTTTAGGAAGATGGATCAATAAATGCGCTTGCTGTGACTCTTAAAGTTAAAATCGGGCGATATATATATGAGAGCTATAGCTAAATCTGAACCGATTTCCATGAAATTCACCAGTAATATTGAGAGTCAAGAGAAAATCCCCCTGCCGAATTTCGAGAAAATCGGTTAACAAAAGACCATTTTATTGCAATAATACTGTAAATCGGACGAACATATATATGAGAGCTATATCTAAATCTGAACCGATTTCGAGCAAACTCCTCAGATACTGTGGGGCAGTCGTCGAGGAAATCGTTTTGCAAATTTTTAGGAAGATGGATCAATAAATGCGCTTGCTGTGACTCTTAAAGTTAAAATCGGGCGATATATATATGAGAGCTATAGCTAAATCTGAACCGATTTCCATGAAATTCACCAGTAATATTGAGAGTCAAGAGAAAATCCCCCCTGCCGAATTTCGAGAAAATCGGTTAACAAAAGACCATTTTATTGCAATAATACTGCAAATCGGACAAACATATATGTATGGGAGCTATATCTAAATCTGAACCGATTTCGAGCAAACTCCTCAGATACTGTGGGGCAGTCGTCGAGGAAATCGTTTTGCAAATTTTTAGGAAGATGGATCAATAAATGCGCTTGCTGTGACTCTTAAAGTTAAAATCGGGCGATATATATATGAGAGCTATAGCTAAATCTGAACCGATTTCCATGAAATTCACCAGTAATATTGAGAGTCAAGAGAAAATCCCCCTGCCGAATTTCGAGAAAATCGGTTAACAAAAGACCATTTTATTGCAATAATACTGTAAATCGGACGAACATATATATGAGAGCTATATCTAAATCTGAACCGATTTCGAGCAAACTCCTCAGATACTGTGGGGCAGTCGTCGAGGAAATCGTTTTGCAAATTTTTAGGAAGATGGATCAATAAATGCGCTTGCTGTGACTCTTAAAGTTAAAATCGGGCGATATATATATGAGAGCTATAGCTAAATCTGAACCGATTTCCATGAAATTCACCAGTAATATTGAGAGTCAAGAGAAAATCCCCCCTGCCGAATTTCGAGAAAATCGGTTAACAAAAGACCATTTTATTGCAATAATACTGCAAATCGGACAAACATATATGTATGGGAGCTATATCTAAATCTGAACCGATTTCGAGCAAACTCCTCAGATACTGTGGGGCAGTCGTCGAGGAAATCGTTTTGCAAATTTTTAGGAAGATGGATCAATAAATGCGCTTGCTGTGACTCTTAAAGTTAAAATCGGGCGATATATATATGAGAGCTATAGCTAAATCTGAACCGATTTCCATGAAATTCACCAGTAATATTGAGAGTCAAGAGAAAATCCCCCCTGCCGAATTTCGAGAAAATCGGTTAACAAAAAACCATTTTATTGCAATAATACTGCAAATCGGACAAACATATATGTATGGGAGCTATATCTAAATCTGAGCCGATTTCGAGCAAACTCCTCAGATACTGTGGGGCAGTCGTCGAGGAAATCGTTTTGCAAATTTTTAGAAAGATGGATCAATAAATGCGCTTGCTGTGACTCTAAAAGTTAAAATCGGGCGATATATATATGAGAGCTATAGCTAAATCTCAACCGATTTCCATGAAATTCACCAGTAATATTGAGAGTCAAGAGAAAATCCCCCCTGACGAATTTCGAGAAAATCGGTTAACAAAAGACCATTTTATTGCAATAATACTGCAAATCGGACAAACATATATGTATGGGAGCTATATCTAAATCTGAACCGATTTCGAGCAAACTCCTCAGATACTGTGGGGCAGTCGTCGAGGAAATCGTTTTGCAAATTTTTAGGAAGATGGATCAATAAATGCGCTTGCTGTGACTCTTAAAGTTAAAATCGGGCGATATATATATGAGAGCTATAGCTAAATCTGAACCGATTTCCATGAAATTCACCAGTAATATTGAGAGTCAAGAGAAAATCCCCCCTGCCGAATTTCGAGAAAATCGGTTAACAAAAGACCATTTTATTGCAATAATACTGCAAATCGGACAAACATATATGTATGGGAGCTATATCTAAATCTGAACCGATTTCGAGCAAACTCCTCAGATACTGTGGGGCAGTCGTCGAGGAAATCGTTTTGCAAATTTTTAGAAAGATGGATCAATAAATGCGCTTGCTGTGACTCTAAAAGTTAAAATCGGGCGATATATATATGAGAGCTATAGCTAAATCTCAACCGATTTCCATGAAATTCACCAGTAATATTGAGAGTCAAGAGAAAATCCCCCCTGACGAATTTCGAGAAAATCGGTTAACAAAAGACCATTTTATTGCAATAATACTGCAAATCGGACAAACATATATGTATGGGAGCTATATCTAAATCTGAACCGATTTTGATCAAACTCTGTGTATATTGTGATAGTCATCGAGGAAAGCGTTGTGCAATATTTTGGTAAGATTGGTCAATAAATGTGCTTGCAGTGGCTGTAGGAATGAAAATCGGGCTTTATATATATTGGGTTGCCCAAAAAGTAATTGCGGATTTTTTAAAAGAAAGTAAATGCATTTTTAATAAAACTTAGAACGAACTTTAATCAAATATACTTTTTTTACACTTTTTTTCTAAAGCAAGCTAAAAGTAACAGCTGATAACTGACAGAAGAAAGAATGCATTTACGGAGTCACAAGCTGTAAAAAAATTTTTCAACGCCGACTATATGAAAAATGCGCAATTACTTTTTGGGCAACCCAATATATACTAGCTGACCCGAGCCCGCTTCGCTGCGCCTTCTTTTGCTTTATATGGAACAAAGTTTCCTAGGAATATTTATTTTCGACAATTAAAGATCTTTTTGTGAAATGCCATGCTAACTTGACTAACAGTTTAACAATACAAGTGCCTTTATCTGAATCCCACATAATCTTTATTGGTCTACGAATTTAAGATTTGATGTAAGGTGTACTCCATTCTTAAAAGACTTCATTTCAGCCCGATATACCGATTTAGTGGTGTTTTCGGAGGAGAGGTGGTCCCCCAGACACTTGGCCCTGAAAAAATATCAGCATCGTGCTCTTCTCTCAAATACCATTTATTTAAGCCCCATATTGTGATTGGTTTTAAGAGAAGTTTACAGGATGAGGCGTCCCCCAAACACATGGCCTCAAAATAGGTTATCAAATTCGTTTTCTAATCTCAAATACCTTTCATTGGAGCCACATATTGACATGGTCGAAAATTTTGTTATCCTTTGGGGGTGTTTTGGGAAAGGAGTGGTGCCCTAAATACATGGTCCTACATTTTGATATCAAATAGGTATTCTACTCCCAAATACTTTTGTTTGAGTCCCATATTGCAATGGTCGTTAAAATATTGCTGTTTGCGGGGTATTTTGGGAAAGGGGTAGGCCCCCAGAAAATTGGTCCCGAAAATGGGTATCAATTCTCGCTCTATCCCCCAATTACTTTCATTTAAGCTCCACATTGACATGGTCGGTAAATATGCCCGATTTAGAGGTGTTTTGGGGATTGGGGTGGTCCCCCAAACACTAAGCCCGGAAACGTACACTATTCTCATATATCTATATATAATTTATTTAAACCCCATATTGCCATTGCCCTCAAAATTGGACATCAAATTAGTTTTATAATCTCATTTATACTCCTTATTGCAAAAGTCAGCAAATATGTCCGGTTTGGGGAATTGGCCCTAAAAACTATGAATATTTAGCTCCACTCTCTTTAAGACCCAAATTGTCTTGGTGAGCAAATACGTCCTCTTTGGGGGTTGTTATGGTTATGGACGTCCGCTAAACAGTTGGTCCCTAATGTTGATATCAGATACGTGGTCTACTCCCAAATACCTTTAATTTGAGCCCCATATTTCCAGAGTCGGCAAAAATGGCCAGCCTGGGGGGTGTTTTAGAGGATGGGCGGCCACTCAGTGAGTTGGCCTTCAAAATATATATCGGATTCGAGTTCCACTTTAAAACCCCTCTTAATTGAGCCTCATATTGCAATAGCCAGAAAATACTTACTATTTGCGTGGTGTTGTAGGGGGTGGCGTGGCCCCATAGACACTTTTCCCGAATATTGATTTCAAATTCGAAGACCTTTCATTTGAGCCCCATATTGCTATGGTCGTAAATTTGTCCCCTTTGGGGGATGTTTTTGGGGAAAGGCGGCCCCCAAACACTCGGCCCCATATTTGGATATCAGATTCGTATTCTACACTCAAATACCTATTATTTAAGCCCCATATTCCCATGGTCAGTAAATACAATAAGTCCTGTTTGGGGGGTGTTTTGGGGAAATGGTGGACCTCCAGAAACGTGGTCCCACATTTGGTCCATATAAGATTCGTATTCTACTCGCAAATACCTTTCATTTGAGTTCCATATTGCCATGGTCGGTAAATATGTCGGATTTAGAGGTGTTTGGGGGCTTGGGATGGTCCCCCTAGCACTTGGTCCGACAATTGGATATCAGATACGTTTTCTTATCCTAAATACTTTTCATTTGAGTCCCATATTATCGTGATTGGTCTAAATTTATGTTTGGTAGGTTTTAAGGTGGGGCAGCCCCCCTAGGTACCCCATCCGAAATTTGCACACCAAATTTTTATTTTAGGGTACTATATAAGAGCACACAAAATTTCGCTTAAATCGCACCACCCATCTCCGAGATCTGGAGTTTCTGAAAATTAGGGTAAGGGGGAAGGTCCGCCCCCCCCCCCCCTTTAGATATCAAAAAATTTAGTACCCTATTTTCACCACGGGATCATTATGCACCATCTGTGAAAATTTCAAGAAAATCGGTTCAGCAGTTTCTGAGTCTATAAGGAACACACAAACATACAAACAAACAAACACAATTTGATTTTTATATATAAGATTTCGCTTAAATTTGAAACAGTGAGTAGGTTGAGATCTCCCAACATCCGACCTAAATATGCTTCTGGTCGGCCTATACTTAGATATTGCTGCCATATAGACCGATCTGCCGATAAGGGGACTGAAGCCAATAAAAGTTTAATTTATTACCCGATTTCGCTGAAATTTCAAAACAGTGAGTAGGTTAAGACCTCCCAACATCCGACCTTAATATGGTTCAGATCGGTTTATAATTGGATATATCTGCTAAAAAGACCAATATTTTGTTCTACAAAATTGAATAGTGACATATATATTTTAGACCACTCAATGGCCGTGCCGAATTTGGGTGCTTAAGTTATCCAAATATCACCGGACTGTGACGAAATGGGGTTTACATATATAGCCGAGTTGGTGGGTATCCAAAATTCGGCCCGGCCGAACTTAATGCCTTTTTACTTGTTATTGGTTATAAACTTGCTAGTCCATTTTGTTCTTAGTTTACATAAAATGAAAGGCTTTATAAAGAAGTCTTTTTATGTATGCGCTGGGATAAGAATATGTCAATCTGCATATTTTAAATTAAAAAACGAAAGGCTTTAGATACAGACCTTCAGTAAGTTATTCATAGGCAATCCATTGAAAAAACGAAAGACTTAAGACACAAACTTTTCTAAAGAATTATAAAGCATTACGCAATCATAAATTAGACTGTCATAGACTATTACCAAAATGTATTCTGCCTCAAACACGGCATTACACACTGCATATTTATTCTTAAATATTACATCTGAATATGTTTACCAGCCCTTTCTAAAAGTATTCCATAATAAATTAAATGAGAGGGGAATGACCGATTGTAGTTTCAGCGACGACGCGTGACAAAATGACACTTATGATAAAATTTGCATTAAACTGATATCTTACACCCATAGGTTGCTTGGTATGCTAACTTCTGTACACCTTTTTCAACACCTTGAAATATTGGTAAAAAACCCTATCTTATATATAAAATCCAATTTGTGTTTGTTTGTTTGTTTGTTTATTCCGTATAGACTCCAAAACTGCTGTACCGATTACTTTGAAATTTTCACAGATTGTGTAGGTTGGTCTGGAAGGAAACATAGGCTATATAATTTTTTGACATCGGGAGGGGGGGGGGGGGGGGGGCGGACCCTCCCCCTTACCCCAAAAGTACTACCCAAAAATAAAAGTGGATCGATCGGGACAATATGGGATTCAAATGAATGGTATTCAAGAGTAGAATACGAATTTTATAATAAAGTACCTGGGGGCCGCCCCAGCCCCAAGACCCCTTTAAATAGGTTTTTTTGACAATCATGACAATATGGGACTCAAATGAAAGGTATTCGGGAGTAGATTACGAATATGGTCGGGAAGTAGGAATAGGCTTCATAATTTACTGATAACGGAAGAGGGATGGACCCTCTTCTTTATGCCAAAAACACCACCCAAAATCAAAAGTGCACCGATAAGGACAATATGGGTATCAAATGAAAAGTATGCGGGAGTAGATAACGAATCTGGCATACAAATTCATGTCGAAGTATAGGGGGTCACCCAGTGGACCCATCGGGACAATATAGGTATGAAAAGAAAGGTATTGAAGAGTAGAATATGAATATCTCCCGATTTAACGCCTTAATCCTCTAGAGGGCGCAATTTTTATCCAATTGGGCTGAGATTTTGTACATCGGCTTCTCCCATGACCGTAAACATATGTGCCAAATATGGTCGGAATCGTTTAAAGCCTTCTATAGCTCCTATATAAACCAATAATAAGAGGATGCAATTCTTATCCGAATTGGCTGAAATTTTGCTCAATGACTTCTACTATAGTCTCCAACAACAAACTAAGTATGGTCCGAATCGGCGTATAACTTGATATAGCTCCAGTAGCATAGCAATTTGTATCCATTATCCTTTGTTTACCTATAAAGAGATACAGGTCAAGTTCTTGACAAATGCGATCCATAATGGAGGGCCGAACTTAGCACGCTTTTGCTTGTTATAACCTCCACCATAGGATTGGAGTATACTAATTTCGTCATTCCGTTTGTAACACATCGAAATATCCATTTCTGACCCTACAAAGTGTATATCTTACGGATCGTCGTAAAATTCTAAGACTATTTCTTCTAAACGCAGGTTAGGTTGTGGAATGAGCCACATCGGACCATATATGGGCATAGCTGCGATATAGCGCATTTTTTACCCGATTTCGCTGAAATTCAGAGCTTTGAGTTTTATAAGACCCGTCGATATCCGAACCAAAAATTGCCCAGATCGGAACATTTTTGGATATAGCTGCCATACCGACCGATCTACTAATTTTGGATCTTTGGCCTATAACAGGTGCATTTATAACCGGACTTCGCTGAAATTTAGAACAGTGAGTTATATCAAGACTCCCACCACCTGTTCCGTATATGGTCCAGATCGGGCTATATTTGGATATAGCTGCCACAGAGACCGATCTTCAGCTTTAGGGTCTAAAGACCATAAAAAGCGCATTTATTGTCCGATTTTAACACTCCGATCCGGATCATACTCGGCTCTGATGTTGAAAGTCAGTACAGGAGTCCTGTGTCAAGTTTCAGCCAAATCGGATGAAAATAAGACAAGAAATCAAACCCGTGGATCGGAGGCTATATCAGTTTATAGACCGATTCGAATCATACTCTGCACTGATGTTGAAAGTCAGAACGGAAGCACTTGTACCAAATTTCAGCCAAATCGGAGGAAAACTTTCGATTCTAGTGGCTCAAGAAGTCAAATCCGGGAATCGGTTTATAAGGGATATAGCCCCTTATAAACAGATTCCCGGATTTGACTTCTTGAGCCACTAGAATCGAAAGTTTTCCTCCGATTTGGCTGAAGTTTATATACCGATTTGGATCATACTCGGCGCTGATATTGGAAGTCAGGACCCAAGTCCTTGTATTTCAGCCAAATCGGATGAAAATTAAGACCTCTAGAAGCTGAAGAAGTCAAAACTGTGAATCGGTTTATATGGGGGGCTATATCCAAATGTGAACCGATATGGCTCATTTGCAATTCCCAATGATATACACAGAAGTGTCTGTGCAAAATTTTAAGCAGATATCTTTATTCGTTCTAACGCTAACGTGATTTCGAGAGACGGACCGTCATGGCTAGATCGACTCAGATGATCAATTATATAAATATATCTCATCTCATGTATAAAATCCAATTTGTGTTTATTTGTTCCACATAGACTCAAAAACGGCAGAACCGATTACCTTGAAATTTGTGTAGGTTGGACTTGGAGGAAACATAGGCTATCTAATTTTTTGATATCGGGAGGAGGGCGGACCTACCCCCTTACCCCAAAAGTACTATCCAAAAATAAAAGTGTACCGATCGGGACAAATGAAAGGTATTCAAGAGTAGAGTACGAATTTCATAATAGAAGTTGGGTCCAAGTACCTGTTTTTGGGATAACCCTGGAGGGTCCGCCCCCTTCCGTCATCAATAAATTATAAAGCCAATTCCTACATCCTAACCATATTCGTAATCTACTCCCGAATACCTTTCATTTGAGTACCATATTGTCAGGATCGTCAAATAAACCTATTTTAAGGGATTTTGGGGATGGGCCGCTCGGACCCTCCCAACGGACCATGCACCGTTACCCCAAAAACACCGCCAAAAATCAAAAGTGGACCGATGAGGATAATATGAGTATCAAATGAAAAGTGTGCGGGAGTATATAACGAATCTGGCATACAAATTCATGTCAAAGTATAGGGGGTCACCCCACCCCAACAAAAACGCCTAAAAGGGGCACATTAGCCAATCACGGATATATGGGGCTCGGTTTGTTTGTTCCGTATAGATTGAAAAACGACCGAACTGATTTTCTCGAAATTTTTGCATATTGTGTAGGTTGGTGTGGAAGGAAACATTGGCTATATAAATTTTCGGTATCGGAAGGGGGAAGGACCCTCCCCCTTATACCAAGACACACAACCCAAAATCAAAAGTTAACCGATTGGGACAATATAGGTATCAAATGAAAGGTACTGGAGAGTAGAATAGGAATATGGCATTAAAATTTGAGTCTAAGTACCCATCGGGCTGCCCCAACGTCAAAATTCCTCCAAACAGACATATTGGACGTTCATTTCAATATGGGGCTCAAATGAAAGGTATTCGGGAGTAGATTTCGAATCTGGCATACAAAATCAAATCGCCGCCCTCAAAAACGCCTTTAGAGCCCTTATGACTATATGATACTTGGCTGAACCGATTTTCCTAAAATGTTCATAGATTGTGCACGTTTTTCTGGAAGAAAACATAACATATACTTTTTTGATATCGGGTTGAGGCGGACCCTCCCCCTTACCCCAAAAACGCCACCCATATCCGAAAGTGATCCGATGGGCACCATAGGGGTATCAAATGAAAGGTATTGGAGACCAGAAAACGAATATGGTATTAAAATTTGGGTTCAAGTATACAGCGGGCCCTCAAAACCCCAAATCTCCTCTAAACAGATATATTCGAAGTTCAAGTCAATATGGGACTCAAATGAAAAAGTCGATTACAAATATGTCACAAAACATTAGGTTCAAGTAATGGAAGGTCGCCCACCCCTAAAATACCCCCAAATGGGCATATTAGCCGACCATGGCTATATAGGACTCAAATGAAAGGTATTAGAGAGTAGATTATGAATATTACATTAAAATTTGCATTCAAGTCTAGGTGGCGTTTTTCCTCCTTAAGATACATCAAATGGGTAATTTAACCCAATATGACAACATGGGACTCAATTGAAAGGTATTTGAGAGTAGAAAACGAATTTGATATCCAATTTTGAAGCCAAGTGTTTTGGGGTACGCCCCCCACTAAACTGAACTTTATGTCCGTTGGGAATAAAGAAGGAATTTGATATCTATTTTCAGTGTAAAGTGACGGTGGCCGCCTCAGCCCCAAAACACCCTCCAAACGATTCGTATTTACCGGCCATATGGGGCTCAAATTAAAGGGATTTAGAAATACAGCACAAATTTGATATCCATATTTGAGTCGAAATGTCTGAGGCGCCATCCCTCCCGTAATGAGAACATTATCCTAAGGAAGAACATTACCACCAGGAACCGAAAAGGGGCAAATTCTCACACATCAATGAGTGCTTTCCGCTTCAAGTTTAAACTCAACGATAAGGGACCTTTTTTTATAGCCGAGTCCGAAAGGCGTCCCGCAGTGCGACATCTATTTGGGGAAAATTTTTTAACTGACCATGCATGACATTGTACCTCGCAAATGTCGCCAACATTAGGAGGGAATAAACACCGCTTTGTCCGATGTTCTCGCCAGGATTCGAACGCGTTCAGCGTCATAGGCTACAATGGCACGAATTCGATATCCGCATTCAGGGCGAAGTGTCTCAACCCTAAAAAGATTTTAGAGAGTTAAAGAAGGCGCAGCGGAGCGGGACCGGTTCGGCTAGCATACATATATTTTTAGGACGTCAGTCCAATATTTGAGATGTAACAAACGGAATGACTAGACTAGTTAACTCCCCATTCTTTGGTGGCATATCGTTAAAAATAACTACAATTAAAATGCACATTCGATTTATGATCGTGATGAGACTAAGAGTCACACCAAGAAATATGACGTCGATAATGGTTAAGAGTTGTTATTGAAATATGATTGAAATCAACACCATTATATAAACTAAAGTTTAAAACGTTATTAAAATACCATAATGCTGAAGTTTCTAATTGAATGATTGGCATCTTCACTAGCACTAACTAAAATCATCTTCAATTAGACACTGCATTGCCTCTCAATTGAATGCTTAACATTTAATAAAAATAAATGAAATTTTTGATTGAGAATGTATGAAGAGGTGTCATTTAATAATCGGCACATGGTTGGTGGGTAGAATGCTATACATTTCAAGGATGCTACTTTTATTTTCCGTAATTTATTATCAAACTCTCATAATTTTGATTTAATTATTTTAGTGATTTTGATTTCCACTTAAAGAAGTTGCTTTTGCCATAACAAACGGTTTTGATAACATCTATCAACAGATTAATAAATCACATCTATAATGATTTCATGTTACTACTATCTTATCTGAACATGAATTGTTTTCACCCCAAGGGGGTCACAGTTGTAGATCATGTCCATAGCTTGCGAAAAAAAAATATTAACAATGACCTAGTACCCATTGCAGACACAAAGTAGATCATGTTCATAGCAAAACAGAGTAATTTTATTTTATTAGTGGTTACTAATCTTATCATACACTCGAAGGCGAAGATGTTGAATATGTTGAGATGTTGGATGTGTACAATAGTCAATAAATTTAAATCCAAGTCAAATTAAGAGCTAGCCCTTCCCAACTATTCAAAGTAAAATCTCATAGAAATTGCATGCATCCATCACCCGCATTAATCACACCGAGAGAAGGCAGTGTGGAGGCAATTCCATGAGAGCGAAAGCGAAATTTTGGATTGCCCAAAAAGTAATTGCGGATTTTTCATATAGTTGGCGTTGACAAATTTTTTCACAGCTTGTGACTCTGTAATTGCATTCTTTCTTCTGTCAGTTATCAGCTGTGACTTTTAGCTTGCTTTAGAAAAAAAGTGTAAAAAAAGTATATTTGATTAAAGTTCATTCTAAGTTTTATTAAAAATGCATTTACTTTCTTTTAAAAAAATCCGCAATTACTTTTTGGGCAACCCAATATATGATATAACATGTTACAAGTACAACCTTGTTAAGTTCGGTCAGGCCGAATCTTATATAGCCTCGATTTGACACGTTCTTTGAATGACATTTCAAAAATATAGGAGATTTCACTCTTAAAATATAGGAGATACTCCACCATATTATGGGGGTAAACAAATTTCGTCATTCTGTTTGCAACTCCTCGAAATATTCGTCTAAGACCCCATAGGTTAGGTTAAGTTGAAGAGGGTGCAGATATTAATCCGCCCCATGCCATCACAAACACCTAAGCCAGTAATCGGCTTGTTGTGAGCTCTAAAAACTGTAAAATAACCTCTAAAAAGAAAATTTCAAGTTAGGAATTCCGTGCTACTTACAAAATCCTTAATTGTTTTCAATACCACTCCCCTAAATTGGTTCATGTCTGGAATTGTGTATCCATCTAAGTGCCGGTATCTGTTAGACGCGAAAGCCGACGTCTCATCATCTTCCCCCGCATGCCCTACACATGCTATCACTTGCCGCATTGATTTTACATAAGTGAGCTAACCCTAAGTACTATGTGTCCCTTTATGATACCAATAGCTAAACTTACCTCCTTCTTGCTTCCTTTCAGCAATAGCCTTGTCTTCTCACGATCTGGATCCCCCCATAGGATTTTCACCATTCTACCGACCGTTTCGCTGTTCCACAATGTTGCATGCGCATTCGTCACCCACTCCCTTAACTCGGACTGCTTCGACCCCAAAGGCTTCGGGTTAACCAAGTTTATAGCTATATTTATATAGCTATATTGACCTCCTTCTTACTTCCTATCAGTAATAGCCTCGTCTTCTCACGATCTGGATCCCCCCATAGGATTTTCGGCGTCCTATCGACCGTTTCGCTGTGCCACAATGTTGCATGCGCCATCGTCGCCCACTCCCTTAACTCGGTCTGCGTCGACCCGAAAGTCTTCGGGTTAACCAAGTTTATTGACGCCAATCCTCTGGCCATTTCCGCCAAATCGTCTGCCCTTTAATTTCCCCTTACTCCGTTATGGGTCGGCACCCAAACGATGCGGATTTTGCCATCCTCAGAGAAGGCGTTAATCTCCTTCTTACACTGCAAGACTGTTCGTGACCTTACCGTCCTGGTTGCCCTTAGGGCAATTTTACTATCGGTAAAGATTTTCACACTTGACTTCCTCGCGTTAGCACCACACCACTTCACACACTCGGTGATCGCCCGGATCTCCGCCTGCAGAACCGTATTATGGTCAGACAGTCTAAAACAGATCTCAGTCCCTGGGTTCTCAATGTAGACCCCTAGGCCTACTCTGTCCTCTAGCTTTGATCCATCCGTGTAACATGATCTTCCAAATGGCAATACTAGGGTTCCGTCAATCCAAGACTGTGCCGATGGCAGCAGTGCCTCACACTCGACTTCAAGGTTCATCTCAGGTATCCGATCGGAAAACTCTTGCCTTCCTTCCAGACTTCCTATCGTCGCCTCGATTATACCGCGATGGTATGAGATGCTCCCATCCTCAATCCATTCTCCCATTGCCTTAAGTCTCATAGCGGCAGTGGCTGCCTCACACTTAATCTATATGTCAATGGGTAGGATATCTAGAAAAGTCTCCAGTGTCCTAGTGGGCGTGGTCCTCATCGCTCAGTCTATGCCAAGACAACATGTTCTCTGAACCTGTTGTATGGTCCTTAAGTTGCACTTTTTCTCCATAGCAGTTCACCAAACTACTGAGGCGTAAGTAAGTATTGGTCTAATCACGCTCCTGTAGAGTCAGTGGACTATCTTAGGATTCAGTCCCAATTTCGAGACTACGGCCCGTCTACATAGTGCCCAACATCTGTGAGCCTTCTCAATACGCTCCTGAATGTGACACTTCCATAAAATATATATTCTTGATCGTCATGACATTTTAAGTCGATCTAGCCATGTCCGTCCGTCCGCCTGTCTGTCACGGTAACTTTCGATGGAGTAAAGCTAGCCGCTTAAAATTTTGCACAAATACTTCTTATTAGTGTAGGTCGGTTGGGATTGTAAATGGGCTATATCGGTTCATGTTTTGAGAAAGCTGCCATATAAATCGATAGTGGATCTTGACTTCTTGAGCCTCTAGAGGGCTCAATTCTTATTCGATTGGAATGAAATTTTGCACGACGTGTTTTGTTATGATATCCAACAACAATTTGTATGGTTCAAATCGGATCATAACCTGATATAGCTGCCATATAAACCGATCTTGGGTCTTGACTTCTTGAGCCTCTAGAGGGCGGAGTTCATATCCGATTGAAATGAACTTTTGCACGACGTGTTTTGCTGTGACTTCCAATAACTGTTCTAAATAAGGTTCAAATCGGTCAATAACCTGATATAGCTGCCACATAAACCGATCTTGGGTCTTGACTTCTTGACCCTCTAGAGGGCGCAATTATTATCCGATTGGAATGAAATTTTGCAAGACGTGTTTTGTTGTGACTTCCAACAACTTTGCTAAATTAGGTTCAAATCAATAACCTGATATAGCTGCCACATAAACCGATCTTGGGTCTTGACTTCTTGAGCCTCTAGAGGGCTTAATTCTTATCCGATTGGAATGAAATTTTGCACGACGTGTTTTGCTGTGACTTCCAACAACTGTTCTAAATAAGGTTCGAATCGGTCAATAACCTGATATAGCTGCCATATAAACCGATCGTGGATCTTGACTTCATGAGCCTCTAGAGGGCTTAATTTTTATCCGATTGGAATGAAATTTTGCACGACGTGTTTTGTTATGATATCCAACAACTGTGCCAAGTATGGTTCAAATCGGATCATAACCTGATATAGCTGCCATGTAAACCGATCTTGGGTCTTGCCTTCTTGAGCCTCTAGAGGGCGCAATTCATATCCGATTGGAATGAAATTTTGCACGACGTGTTTTGTTATGACTTCCAACAACTGTGCTAAATTAGGTTCAAATCGGTCAATAACCTGATATAGCTGCCATATAAACCGATCTTGGGTCTTGACTTCTTGAGACTCTAGAGGGCGCAATTCATATCCGATTGGAATGAAATTTTGCACCACGTGTTTTGTTATGATATCCAACAACTGTGCCAAGTATGGTTCAAATCGGATCATAACCTGATATAGCTGCCATGTAAACCGATCTTGGGTCTTGCCTTCTTGAGCCTCTAGAGGGCGCAATTCATATCCGATTGGAATGAAATTTTGCACGACGTGTTTTGTTATGACTTCCAACAACTGTGCTAAATTAGGTTCAAATCGGTCAATAACCTGATATAGCTGCCATATAAACCGATCTTGGGTCTTGACTTCTTGAGACTCTAGAGGGCGCAATTCATATCCGATTGGAATGAAATTTTGCACCACGTGTTTTGTTATGATATCCAACAACTGTGCCAAGTATGGTTCAAATCGGTCAATAACCTGATATAGCTGCCATATAAACCCATCTTGGGTCTTGATTTCTTGAGCCTCTAGAGGGCGCAATTCATATCCGATTGGAATAAAATTTTGCAAGACGTGTTTTGTTATGACTTCCAACAACTGTGCTAAATTAGGTTCAAATCGGTCAATAACCTGATATAGCTGCCATATAAACCGATCTTGGGTCTTGACTTCTTGAGACTCTAGAGGGCGCAATTCATATCCGATTGGAATGAAATTTTGCACCACGTGTTTTGTTATGATATCCAACAACTGTGCCAAGTATGGTTCAAATCGGTCAATAACCTGATATAGCTGCCATATAAACCCATCTTGGGTCTTGATTTCTTGAGCCTCTAGAGGGCGCAATTCATATCCGATTGGAATAAAATTTTGCAAGACGTGTTTTGCTGTGACTTCCAACAACTGTGCCAAGTATGGTTCAAATCGATTCATAACCTGATATAGCTTCTATATAAACCGATCTTGGGTCTTGACTTCTTGAGCCTCTAGAGGGCGCAATTCATATCCGATTGGAATGAAATTTTGCACGACGTGTTTTGCTGTGACTTCCAACAACTGTGCTAAATTAGGTTCATATCGGTCAATAACCTGATATAGCTGGCGAACTTAACGCCTTTTTACTTGTTGGGTAGTACTTTTGGGGTAAGGGGGAGGGTCCCACCAAAGAAAGGCTCACTAGACACAAATCGAAATAATTCAACTTTTAATATAGACAAAATACGAAAAACATACGATAAAATAATCTTCTCTTGAACATGACTACACAATAAAAATACAAATAGAATCGCTCCATTGATACATACATATGATGTGCAATATTATTATGTAAATTGATTTGATTAAAATGTCTACTCTAAAAGTTAGACAGAGTTGGAGTTGTGACACAGAAACTAATAGAAAGACAGACAGTCAAACCAATAAAACAATTTAGCAACAACTCCATCAAACATACATATTGGCCATGACAACATACTCACATGCTCGTCGTCGACGACGATAACGATTGCACGTTTTGTATACATAATTAATTAAAAAAAAATTATTTACCACCTATTTAATATGGGAATAATCACAAATGTTAACATTCTATTTGTAGAATACCTAGCATGTCATGTTTTGCGATTAAAGATATGGCTTAGTAAATTTTTTTGGAAGCGTAAAGTATGAATAATTCCTTAGAATTATATCCTGAAAATAAATACTTAAAAACTAATTTTTAAAGTTTTGTCGAAATTTTTGTCATATTAGGCTAGGAGATCGCCTGTCGTGGCAGCAGCTTGCATATTACAAATTACAAAATTTGCCCATGAACATTCCACTAAGCAACAGGGGCAAACTTCTCACATATCAATGAGTGCAGTCCGATTCAAGTTTAAGCTCAATGTTAAGGGGCCTCCTTTTTATAGCCGAGTCCGAACGGCGTGCCACAGTCCGACACCTCTTTGGAGAGGTGTCGGACTGCGGATATAGCTCGCATATATATATTCGTCCGATTTTCAGTAATACAGCAATAAAATGGTCATTTGTTAACCGATTCTCTCGAAATTTGGCAGGAAGAATCTTCTTATGACTTCCAATATTACTGGTGAATTTCATTGAAATCGGTTCAGATTTGGATATAGCTCCCATATATATGTTCGTCCGATTTGCAGTAATACATCAATAAAATGGTCATTTGTTGGCCGATTCTCTTGAAATTTGGTATGAAGGATTTTCTTATGACTCTAAATTTTACGGGTGAATTTCATAGCAATCGGTTCAGATTTGGATATAGCTCCCATATATATGTTCGTCCGATTTCCAGTAATACAGCAATACAATGGTCATTTGTTGGCCGATTCTCTTGAAATTTGGTATGAAGGATTTTCTTATGGCCCCTTAATTTTACGGGTGAATTTCATAGTAATCGGTTCAGATTTGGATATAGCTCGCACATATATATATTGGGTTGCCCAAAAAGTAATTGCGGATTTTTCTTATAGTCGGCCTTGACAAATTTTTTCACAGCTTGTGACTCTGTAATTGCATTCTTTCTTCTGTCAGTTATCAGCTGTTACTTTTAGCTTGCTTTAGAAAAAAAGTGTAAAAAAAGTATATTTGATTAAAGTTCATTCTAAGTTTTATTAAAAATGCATTTACTTTCTTTTAAAAATCCGCAATTACTTTTTGGGCAACCCAATATATCGCCCGATTTTCACTCGCATTTATTGACCAATCTTCCCAAAAATTTTTACAACGCTTTCCTCGACAAATTCCACAATAACCATGAAGTTTAGTTTTTGGAAATCGGTTCAGATTTAGACAAAGCTCCCATGTATTTGTTCGTCAGATTTTGGATAATTTGTTGTCATTTGTCATTGGTTGACATTTTGAACATATTTGCTTTGCTCAAAATTTGATACAGGAATTTTAGTAATCTATTTCGGACACATCCGCCGAGTTCCATCAAATTTGTTTCAGTATTAGATGTAGCCCCCCCTTTTGTGTTTTAGGGTAGGTGTAGGGTTTATATAAAGTCGACACCGCCCGACTTTTGCCTTTCCTTACTGGTTTCGTTTGATTTTTGGAATATAAAACATTGCCGATTTTCGACAAGCCAATTTTCCCCCAAAACATGACGGGAAAAATTGTTGTAACTGGTTTTAGGCGTCTACTTTATGCCAATTCAAATTTTGTTACCATATCTTTTTCCTAACTCGAGATAGTTTTTCTAAGGCAGCTCTTATCTTGGGCAGCAAACCCGTTGCCGTTGTCTAGCGTTCGAAGCCATTAATATAACTTCCAAAAGATATTTGCACTGTGTTGGCAATCAGTTTAAAATTCAAATCTGACTTTATGACCAAATGTCTCCGCCGACGTCCCCCCCCCTCAAATAAAATCCTGGCTACGTCCCTGACTCCCATATAAACCTATCTCCAGATTTGACTTCTTGAGCCCTGGAAGCCGCAATTTTCATCCAACTTGGCCAAAATTTTGCACAAAGTATTCCATTATGACTTCCAACAACTGCGCCAAATATGGTCTAATTCGGTTTATAACCTGATATAGCTCCCATATAAACCGATCTCCCGATTTGATTTCCTAAGCTCCTGGAAGCCGCAATTTTTGTCCGATTTGGCTGAAATTTTGCACATGGTGTTCTGTTATGACTTTCAACAACTGTTCCAAGTACGGTCCAAATCGGTTTATTACCTGATATAGCTCCCACATAAACCGGTCTCTCGATTATCCTTGGTCGCTTCCTAGAAGCCTTAATTTTTGCTGGTTTGACAGAAGTTTGGTAGGTTAGGTTCAACTAAATTTATTTTTAATAAATTTTTAGCAGAATCCATGGTGGTGGGTTCCCGAGATTCGACCCTGCCGAAACTTTGTCGAAATTTGATTTTTTACACAAAATACTGCCATATTTGATTTTCTTCAGTAATGGGCTTTATTGATGGCATTACTGATATCACTGTGCACTGCGAACTAATCAACAGATGCTTTTGTTATAAACTCCCTCCTTTCCCCATCCCATTCCATGATTTGTGCTCAATTATTTATACGGTGATTATAAGTAATTTGTCTGCCTATATGTATGTTCTTTTAACGACACAAGACAAATATGGTTTTCTTCAGCAGTTGACATGGAAAGATAAACACGCAACACGCACATTGAGGAGCTACATGAAATGTCTTCGCCTAAGGTGCCTAGCCGCCCTCGACAAACGGCCGACTTGCATGAATGAGTGGGTGCTTCATTCATAGAACTCTAGAGGGCCACCCAACTGTGTTTGCGTGTGTGATTATTATTTTGGAATTTTGATCATATTTTGGTTGTTTTACGAAAGGAGAACACAACAGCAACAGCAAACATTAAAAAAAGGACAACCCCCAGTATCCTGGGGAAGAAAGTTGGGATAGCACCGTTACGACCATACCCAATATAGAAATTATTTGGCATAGTTTATGTTGTTGTCCCTACGATGTTATCGTTATCCTTGTGGCATGGTTTTTTGACTTTTTCCGCTGCAAAGGAGCACCTACACAGAGCATACAACACACACACACACACACACACACACCAACATTCAAAGCAAACTATACATCAATATTTGTATTTGTCTTGGCAATTGAATGAATAAACTTTCCCCAAATCGTGGTTCCACATTTAGTTGTCAATTCGACAACCACCAAGAACAGACAGCATTTCATTTTTACACTCACTCACTCTCGTTGCGGAACCGGAAAGAAGGCAGGCGGAAATAAAATAGTAGACATTTGAAAAATCTGTCAATTCATTTATTTTTATTTTTGTCTTAGACAAAGTCACAAAATTGTTGTTCGAGTGATTGTTAGATATTAAGAAGTATTTTTTTTTTTTTGGAAAAATTTTACAAAATTATGGCAAATCGTGAAACGCCACTTGAAGTATCCGGCACCCATATGAATCTCCATTCATATGCAGCCCATCGTAATTTACCCAAGATCGCTTTGATAAAAATAAATCGCACCACAGCAAATCGCCTGAAAGCTCCCTCCACTGCCGGCACGGAAAAGAGGAAAGCCTCCCGAACTCCTTCAGTAGCGGTGTCCAGACTAATGCAGCTGCCCAGGCCAGATGTGCTCAATTGTTATTTGTCATACAATGACATTATCATGTATTTGGAATATTTGCGAGTGCGTTATTCGGAATTTGTGAAAATCCATACCTTAGGACTGAGTTATGAGAGACGTCCCATTCGAGCCATAGAAATCCATTGGAATAGTGACAGCAACCTGTGGGCCCAGGCCAAGGAAAATCGTATACGTTCAGCTCCTGTCTACAGTGCGGAGTTACAACAATTGGAAATCTGTGAACCGCAAAAGGGACGCAATACCGTTTTCATTGAAGGTGGAACACATGCCCGCGAATGGATCACGGTCACTGTAGCCTTGCACTGCATACATCAGTTGACCGAAAAGAATATAAGACATCGAGAATTGCTGCGTAAATTGAGATTTTTCATAGTGCCCGTAGTGAATCCCGATGGTTATGAGTATTCCAAAAATACGGTGAGTTATTTATGGAGAAGTAGTGTTCATCATTAGGCAATCGCTAAAAATGAGGCCTTCCCCCTCACCAAACGAAATGTCGCCGAATATAGGCAATATGGTACTCAAATTAAAGAAAATTTTGAGCAGAATACGAATATCAAAAAAAAGTCTGAAAAAAGTACCCCCCCCACCCCTCATGTGTGAGTGGGGGGGGGGGGGGTTTTGGAGCCCTATTTTGCCGTAAACAAGTGAAATGACACCGAATACAGGCAATATGGTACTCAAATTAAAGGAAGTTTTATGCAGACTAAGAATATGACAACCAAAAGCAAAACAAGTAAAAGCATGCTAAGTTCGACCGGGCCGAAATTTGGAATAAATAAATTTAGTTGAGGGGCATAATTTTATTCTACCTACCAAAATTCTGTCAAACCAGCAAAAACTAAGACTTCTAAGAACGGAAAAAGATTATCGAGGGACCGATTTATATTGGAGCTGTATCATTTGGACATTACTTAGTACAGTCGCGGCAGCAGCATGCATATATTGGGTTGCCCAAAAAGAAATTGCGGATTTTTCATATAGTCGGCCTTGACAAAATTTTTCACAGCTTGTGACTCTGTAATTGCATTCTTTCTTTTGCCAGTTATCAGCTGCTACTTTTAGCTTGCTTTAGAAAAAAAGTGTAAAAAAAGTATATTTGATTAAAGTTCATTCTAAGTTTTATTAAAAATGCATTTACTTTCTTTTAAAAAATCCGCAATTACTTTTTGGGCAACCGTAAAGGCAAATCCACTGAAAAAGCCCTTCACTACCTACTCGGCTACATAGGGAGTTCTCTGGCTGTCAAGGAATATACAATGATAGGATTTCTTGACATTAAAGTGTAAAAAAAGTATATTTGATTAAAGTTCATTCTATGTTTTATTAAAAATGCATTTACTTTCTTTTAAAAAAAACCGCAATTACTTTTTGGGCAACCGTAAAGGCAAATCCACTTTGGAACAGCCCTTTACTACCTACTCGGCTACATAGGGGGTTCTCTGGCTGTCATGGAATATACAATGATAGGATTTCTTGACATTAAAGGAGCTTTCAATAACGTAAAACCGACGTCAATCATGAAGGAGTTGGAGTTTCTAGGCATCAGCTCTACTTACTTATTAAAAGATGTATTACGACAGACTTGGGATATGTGGATCTAAAAAGATGGGTCAGCAGAGGAACACCTCAAGGAGGTGTACTGTCTCCTCTACTTTGAAATACATAGACATTAACAATATATTATTGTCTCTGGAAGAAAAAGGTATAAAAGTGGTCGCGTATGCTGATGACGTGGCCATTGCGGTTAGGGGAAAGTTTCCCAGAACTCTTAGAGATATACTTCAGGAAGCTCTACGTGCAACAGCAAAGTGGGCTACCGAGAGTGGTCTAGGTATAAATCCATGCAAGAGAGAAGTAGTTTTTTTTTCAGGAGGAGATACAAATTGCCTACAGCGGAACCTGTCTCCTTGGGTGAAGAGAATGCTCCATTTACAGAAAGCGCAAAATACCTGGATGTTTTGCTGGACAGGAAATTGAACTTCAACTCCAACATGTTGGAAAGGGCAAGAAAGACCACTCTTGCCCTATACACTACCTGCTAGAGAGCCATTGGCAAAAGTTGGGGATTTAGATCGCGTGTCATGCATTGAGTGTATACTGCAGTTGTCAGACCTATAATGCTATATGGTGTTGTGGTCTGGTGGACGGCAATTCAAAAGTCCACCTACTGCTCAATACTTAACCGGATACAAAGGATGGCTTGTTTGTGTATCACAGCCGCACTAAGGACGACACCATCTGATGCACTGAATTAAATGCTACATCTAATGCCTCTGGACATTGTGGCTAGACAAATTGCAGCGTCCACTGCCGTGAGGTTAAGGGAGTTTTCTAATTGATTATGTGGCGGCTATGGACACTGTCTTATCCTTGATAAAGGGTGATTTTTTTGAGGTTAGGATTTTCATGCATTAGTATTTGACAGATCACGTGGGATTTCAGACATGGTGTCAAAGAGAAAGATGCTCAGTATGCTTTGACATTTCATCATGAATAGACTTACTAACGAGCAACGCTTGCAAATCATTGAATTTTATTACCAAAATCAGTGTTCGGTTCGAAATGTGTTCATTCACCGTAACGTTGCGTCCAACAGCATCTTTGAAAAAATACGGTCCAATGATTCCACCAGCGTACAAACCACACCAAACAGTGCATTTTTCGGGATGCATGGGCAGTTCTTGAACGGCTTCTGGTTGCTCTTCACTCCAAATGCGGCAATTTTGCTTATTTGCGTAGCCATTCAACCAGAAATGAGCCTCATCGCTGAACGGTGAATGAACACATTTCGAACCGAACACTGATTTTGGTAATAAAATTCAATGATTTGCAAGCGTTGCTCGTTAGTAAGTCTATTCATGATGAAATGTCAAAGCATACTGAGCATCTTTCTCTTTGACACCATGTCTGAAATCCCACGTGATCTGTCAAATACTAATGCATAAAAATCCTAACCTCAAAAAAATCACCCTTTACAATATCCGATGTTCCAGGCAGTGTGAATTACACCCTACCTGAGCCGTTTTTTTTTATAAAAGAAGTACTGTACCACTTTTCCTGATAGAACCGATTGGAACTACGATAGCCCTGGTAACAGAAATTATCTTCTCAGACAGCCAGCCAGCCATTTAATCCCTGGAGAACGTATTTCTGAACACAAAAACCACCCTCGACTGTCGCAGATATCTCAACGAGATGGCTGAACAGTTCAAAATTCACCTGTTCTGGGTGCCGGGCCACAGAGGTATCCCAGGGAATTGTAAAGCGGACGAGCTTGCTAGACTAGGAACTACCCACCACATTCCAGGGATATTGGAATCTGTGGTATGAGTCTAGCGACATGTAAGCTAAGTTTTCAGGACCCAGCCCGAAGGACAATGAATGATAGATGGTCACAAAGAGGGGGCTGTGAGCATTCCAAAACTATGTGGCCTTATCTAGACTTGATAAGGTCTACTGATTTGCTGTCATTGGCTTGAACAGACGTCTCAGTCATTGTGTCCGTCATGACAGGTCGTTGTCTAATAGGAAAACATGCTGACGGACTGAAGGTTGCCAGCAATGACTTTTGCAGAAGCTGTGAGGACATCGAAGAAGAAGAGACTATAGAACACCTTCTGTGTGTGTGTGTCCCCCACTAGCAGTTAGAAGGAGTTCCACTTTAGGTTCTCATTTCTTTGAGAACCTGTCTGATTTAGCAAATGTGAACATTCGCAAGTTGTTGGGCTTTTTAAAGCGATCTGGAGCTTTGGTTTTTGTTCGATTTAGTTGAAATTCGTTTATTCAAGAACAGTCAGTGTCTTCCAACATTCACACTTAATATCATCCAGATAGCTCCATAAACAATATGGCTTCTAAATAAACAACCCAATTTCATTTCAGAATCCACGATGGCGTAAAAATCGTCGACCACATCCAGATGATGGTTATGTGGGCACAGATTGTAATCGCAATTTTGACATTCATTGGGATAAATGCAAATCGAAGGCCAAGAAGAATACATATCCCGGAGACAAACCATTCTCAGAACCAGAAACAAAGGCTCTGGCACAAATGTTACACAAACTGGCACCAAAAGTTCTACTCTTCCTGTCCCTACACTCATACGCACAGTGTATTATGTATCCATGGGGCTATAGTAAGTGAGTATTTAACAATGAAATAAGGGTGACTAAACGAGTCACTTTGTATTTTAGCATTAAAAACAATTAAGATTTCTTTCATGAAAGTTTGTCGAATTCGATTTTGGTCAAAGCCAATTCGATTTTGGTAAAAAATTTTAAGATAATTTTGTCGAAATCTGAATTTTATGGATTACTAGCTGATCCGGGCCCGCTCCGCTGCGCCTTCTTTTTCTTTGTATGAAACAAAATTTTCCTTGGAATATTTATTTTCGATAATTAAATAAAGAGCTTTTAGTGAAATACCATGCTACGAAAATAATGGGTTGCCCAAAAATTAATTGCGGATTTTTCATATAGTCGGCGTTGACAAATTTTTTCACAGCTTGTGACTCTGTAATTGCATTCTTTCTTCTGTCAGTTATCAGCTGTTACTTTTAGCTTGCTTTAGAAAAAAAGTGTAAAAAATGTATATTTGATTAAAGTTCATTCTAAGTTTTATTAAAAATGCATTTACTTTCTTTTAAAAACTCCGCAATTACTTTTTGGGCAACCTAATAGTATATCGCTTGACAAACAGTTTTAAAATATGAGTGCCTTTATCTGAATCCCATATGAACTTTATTGGTCTACGAATTTAAATGTGGATGTAAGATGTACTCCATTCTTTAAATACTTTATTTCAGCCCGATATTCTCATGATGTCTGATTTAGGGGTGTTTTTGGGGGTGAGGTGGTCCCCCAGATACTTGGCCCCGAAATTGGTTATCAAATTCGTTCTCTAATCTCAAATACCTTTCAGTTGAGCCACATATTGGTATGGTCGAAAAATGTTTCCCTTTGGGGGTTGTTCTGGGAAAGGGGTGATGCCTAATATACATGGACCTACATTTGGTTATCAAATTCGTATTCTACTCCCAAATACCTTTATTTGAGCCCCATATTGCGATGGTCAGTAAAAAATTGCGGTTTGTGGGGTATTTTGGGAAAAAGATAGACCCCCAGAAGTTGGTCCCGAAGGTGGGTATCAATTCTTGCTCTACCCGCCAATTCCTTTCATTTAAGCCCCACATTGACATGGTCGGTAAATATGCCCAATTTAGGGGTGTTTTGGGGAGTGGGGTGGTCCCCCAAACACTTAGCCCTGAAAATATATTAGCCATTAGCCCCATATTGCCATTGGCCTCAAAATTGGATATCGTTTTCTAATCTCATTTAAATTCCTTATTGCAAAAGTCAGCAAATATGTCTGGTTTGGGGTATGGTCCCTATGAATATCTAGCTTCACTGTCTTGAAGACCCCCAATTATCTTGGTGAGCAAATGCGTCCTACTTGAGGGTTGTTATGGTAGTGGTACGTCCCCTAGACAGTTGGTCCCGAATGTTGATGTTAATTCATGGTCTACTCCCAAATACTCTTCATTTGAGCTCCATTTTTCCATAGTCGGCAAACATGACCGGTTTGGGGGGTGTTTTGGGGGATGGGGCGGCCACTCAGTGACTTGGCTTTGAAAACATATTGGGTTGCCCTAAAAGTAATTGCGGATTTTTTAAAAGAAAGTAAATGCATTTTTAGTAAAACTTAGAATGAACTTTAATCAAATATACTTTTTTTACCCTTTTTTTCAAAAGCAAGCTAAAAGTAACAGCTGATAACTGACAGAAGAAAGAATGCAATCACAGAGTCACAAGCTGTGAAAAAATTTGTCAACGCCGACTATATGAAAAATCCGCAATTACTTTTTGGGCAACCCAATATATCAGATTCGTGTTCTACTCTAAAATACCTCTATTTGAGCCCCATATCAGCAAATACTTCCTATTTGGGTGGTGTTATGGGGGTGAGGTGGCTATGGCCATAGACACTTTTCCCGAACATTGATATCAAATTCCTGCTTTACTTCCAAAGACCTTTCAGTTGAGTCCCATATTGCTATGGTCCTAAATTTGTCCTCTTTGGAGGATGTTCTCGGGGATGGGCGGCCCCCCAAACGCTTGGTTCCACATCTGGATATCAGATTCGTATTCTACACTAAAATACCTATTATTTAAGACCCATATTACCACGGTCAGTAAATAAGTCCTGTTTGGCGGGTGTTTAGGGAAAGGGGTGGCCCCCTTCTGATATATGATATCCCACATTTGGATATCAGATTCGAATTTTACTCGCAAATACCTTGCATTTTAGTCCCATATTTCCATGGTCGGTAAATATGTTCGATTTAGGGGTGTTTTGGGGCTTGGGGTGGTCCCCCTAGCACTTGGTCCGACAATTGGATATCAGATACGTTTTCTTATCCTAAATACCTTTCATTTGAGTCCCATATTGTCGTGATTGGTGTATATATATATATATTTGGTAGGTTTTGGGGGTGGAATGCCCCCCTAGGTACCCCATCCGAAATTTGGATACAAAATTTTAATTTTTAGATTAATTTAAGAGAGCACACAAAATTTCGCTTTAATCGCACCACCTATCTCCGAGATCTGGCGTTTCTGAAAATTTGGGTAAGGGGGAGGGTCCGCCCACCCTCCAGATATCAAAAAATGTAGTACCCTATTTTCACCACGGGATCATTATGCACCATCATTGAAAATTTCAAGAAAATAGGTTCAACCGTTTTTCAGTCTATGGAACACACAAACAAACAAACTGATGTCGGATCTTGACTTCTTAAACCGCTAGAGGGCGAAACTATTATCCGATTTGGCTGAAAATGTGCAACCAAAACACTTGGTTTGACCATCAACAGCTATGACAAGTATGGTCCACATCGGTTCATAACCTGATATAGCTCCCATATAAACCGATCTCGAATCTTGACTTCTTAAGCCGCTAGAGGGCGCAACTATTATCCGAATTGGCTGAAAATGTGCATGAAGTGTTTTGGTTTGACCATCAACAGCTATGACAAGTTTGGTCCAAATCGGTTAATATCCTGATACAGCTCCTATATAAAACAATTTCGGATCTTGACTTCTTAAGCCGATAGAGGGCGAAATTATTATCCAATTTGGCTGAAATTTTGCATGAAGTGTTTAAGTTTGACCATCAACAGCTTTGACAAATATGGTCCAAATCAGTTAATAAACTGATATAGCTCCCATTTAAACTGATCTCGGATCTTGACTTCTTGAGCCGCTAGGGGGCGCAATTATTATCCGATTTGGCTGAAATTTTGCACAAAGTTTTTGGTATTACCATTAACAACTACGCCAATTATGGCTCAAATCGGTTCACAACATTATATAGCTCCAATATAAACCGATCTCCGATTACACTTCTTGAGCCTCTAACTGAAAGCATAGCAATTATTATCCATTATCCTTTGTTTGTCTATAAAGAGATATAGGCCAAAGAACTTTACAAATGTCATCCATGGCGGAGGGCATATTAGATTCGGCCCGGCCGAACTTAGCACGCTTTTACTTATTTTCAATTCCTTTTTGTTTTGGTTAGGATAGGGGGAGAGGATACCCTCTGCTACGTCCTTTCATTTGTGTCCAATATCAGTCGTCCTGCATGACAGTTTGATTTTGTTTATATTGGCAGGAGAGGGTCGGACCTCCCGACGCTAAGACCCAAAAGACCATTTATTTGAGTTGAGCAGAACGTGGCCTAGATTCTTGGATCCTTATATCAACATTAGAGTCGAACTCTATTATCATAGACCTTTCTTTTAATTCCCTTATTATCCCGATAGAACTACACGCCTCATTGAAGGGTATTTTGATGGGTGAGCCGGTCCCAGACTATGCCAAATGTGTATGTCAAATTCGTTGTCAACTCCCAAAGAACTTTCATTTGATACCCATTTTGTGACGTTTGACATTCATGCCCGTTTTGGGGGTTGTTTAAGGTTGGGGAGGCCCCGTAGACACCTTAGACCAAATTCTTATAACAGATGTGTACTCAACTTCCTAATACCTGTCTATTTATTATCCCAATCGGCAAATATATCCTGTTAAGGGGATTTGGGGGGTGGGGGGCGTCTCGGACACCAAGGAATAAATTTTTATATCAGATTCTCACTCTACTTTTAAATACATTTTATTTGATATCCTTTTTGTCCCAATTGGAAAATATGCCCTGCTGGGGGGATTTTGGGGTTGGGGAGACCTCTCTGGCACCAAGGAATAAAATTTTACATCAGATTCTTACTTTACTTTTAAATGCCTTTCATTTGATATCCATATTGTCCCAATTGGTAAATATGGCCTCCCGGGGGGGCTTTTCGGGGGTGGATAGGCCTCTCAGACATCAAGGAATACATTTTTATGTCAGATTTGTACTCTGCATTTAAATTTCTCTCATTTGATACCCATGTTGCCCAAAGCGACAATAGTGTCCTGTTGGGTGGTGTTTTTGGGCATGGGGAACCCCCCCGAACACTTAGGTTGAAATTTGTATACCAAGTTCGTAATCTACTCTCAAATACCTTTCATTTAATACCCATATTGTCCCAATCGGTAAACATGTCCGTTCGGGTGGGTTTTGGGATGGGGCTTCCCCCCCAGGTTATTTAATGCCAAAATTGTATACCAATTTCGTGTTTTTTTTAATACCATAAGGTGACATACAAAATTTCGCTTGATTCGGTGCACCCATCTGCGAGTTCTGGCGTTTTTGATAAGGGGGAGGGTCCGCCCCCTTCGGATATCAAAAAATGTACAATGGTACACTAATGTCACCAGGGACTCAACCATCTGTGAAGATTGCATTAAAATCGATTCAGTGGTTTTTAAGTCTGTACGAAACAGACAAACAAACTATCAAACAAAGCGCAACGACTTCATTTTTATATAATAGACTAGCTGAGACGAGCTCGCTCTGCTGCGCCCGATACTGCTATGTTGGAGAGGAGTACTCTTAATTTGGAGATTTCTGCCTAATTTCGAATTTTCCTGTGGATTTTTCTACACTCAAATACCTTTTATTTAAACCCCACATTGCAATGGTCAATTAACATGGGACATGGTCCCAAGAGTGTAAGTCAATTTCGTGCTCTACTCCCAAAGATCTTTCATTTAAGATCCTTATTGCCATGGTCGGTAAATATGTCAGATTTGAGGGGTGCTTTGGGGGTTGGGGTGATCCCCCAAACACTTGGCTATCAGATTCGTATTCTACTCGCAAATCCCTTTCATTTGAGTCCCATATTGATTGGTCTATAAATACATTTGATGGATTTTGGGGTTGGGGCGGCCCCCCCCCCCCCCCCCCTAGGTACCTTATCCGAAATTTGGATACCAAATTGTTGGTTTTAGATAACTAAAAGAGAGCACACAAATTTTGGCTGAAATCACAGCACCCATCTCTAAGATCTGGCGTTTCCGAAAATTGGGATAAGGGGGAGGTGCCGCCCCCCCCTTCGGATATCAAAAAATGTAGTACCCTTTTTTCACCACGGGATCATTATGCACCATCTGTGAACATTTCAAGAAAATCGGTTAAGCCGTTTTTGAGTCTATAAGGAACACACACATGATTTTTTTTATACCCTACACCACCACTAAGGTAAGGTAAGGGTATTATAAGTTTGTGCATTTGTTTGCAACGCTAAGAAGGAGAACAGATCGACTTAGAAATCCCTTTCCGTCTGTGAGTCCGTGTATTCTTGTAATCAAAGTGCAGGTCGTATCGTCACGAAATTTTGCACATATCACTTTTTTGGCCCAAGGGCGAGTGCTATTGATTTTGGTAAACATCGGTTCAGATTTAGATATAGCTCTTATATATATGTACCGCCCGATTTGCACTTAAATGGCCATAGTAACTACAATTTTCAACCGATCTGCACAAAATTTGGTACGGTTTGTTTTCTTGCTGATCTTAACATATTTGCTAAATTTCATCAAAATCGGTTCAGTTTTAGATATAGCTCCCATATATATGCATCGCCCGATTTGCACTTAAATGGCCATAGTAACTACAATTTTCAACCAATCTGCACAAAATTTGGCACGGATTGTTTTCTTGCTAATCTTAACATATTTGCGAAATATCATCAAAATCGGTTCAGTTTTAGATATAGCTCCCATATATAAGTATCGCCCGATTTGCACTTAAATGGCCGTAGTAGCTACAATTTTCAATCTTAACAAATTTGCGAAATTTCATCAAAATCGGTTCAGTTTTAGATATAGCTCCCATATATAGGTATCGCCCGATTTGCACTTTAATGGCCATAGTTACTACAATTTTCAACCGATCTGCACAAAATTTGGCACGGATTGTTTTCTTGCTGATCTTAACATATTTGCTAAATTTCATCAAAATCGGTTCAGTTTTAGATATAGCTCCCATATATATGTATCGCCCGATTTGCACTTAAATGGCCATAGTAACTACAATTTTCAACCAATCTGCACAAAATTTGGCACGGATTGTTTTCTTGCTAATCTTAACATATTTGCGAAATATCATCAAAATCGGTTCAGTTTTAGATATAGCTCCCATATATAAGTATCGCCCGATTTGCACTTAAATGGCCGTAGTAGCTACAATTTTCAACCAATCTGCACAAATTTTGGCACGGATTGTTTTCTTGCTGATCTTAACATATTTGCGAAATTTCATCAAAATCGGTTCAGTTTTAGATATAGCTCCCATATATAGGTATCGCCCGATTTGCACTTAAATGGCCGTAGTAGCTACAATTTTCAACCAATCTGCACAAAATTTGGCAGGGATTGTTTTGTTACTTACGATCTTAACATATCTGCCAGATTTCACCAAAATCGGTTCAGATTTAGATATGTTTATATATGTAAGATTACATCCAAATTTGATTTCTAAGCAAAATTTTTTTTTTGAAAACCGATTTTCATAGAAAATTTTGTTAAAAATTGGATATCCCTTCCATTTTTTTTTTTTTTTCAAAGAAATTTACCTTCGCTTTTTTTTAGATCTCTTCCCACAAACTATAAATTAATGGAAAGTGTGGCCATGGCCGCTAGAAATGCTATAAAAACTCACAGTGGTCGCTATTATCGTGTGGGCAGCATCTCCAGCATAACTAAACGAATTATAGCCGGTTCGGTGGTTGATTATGCCTATGGGGTGGTAAAAATTCCGCTAGCTTTGGTCATGGAATTACCATCCAACGAGTATGGTTTTCAGCCACCAGTAGAAAAAATCAGTCCTTTGAGTGCGGAAAGTTGGTGTGGAATTCGAGAAATGTGTAAACATGCATATGAACTTAAAGCTCAAATAGATAAGGAAGAGCAGCAGCCAATACAACTGTTGACGGAAAATGGTGTAGAAACCAATGATACCGAACCAACTATGCAATTGGAAATGTTGAAAGAAGAGGCAATGAGCATAAGATCAAAAAATCATAAGAACCCTGAGGAAATTGCGGAAAGACCATCTTGCTCCGAGTTGGTTGAAGATGCCAAAAGGGTCATAAGACCCCAGTTTATTGTAAGAGGAGATAGCACAACAAATGCCATCAGTCCACGTACTGCCTCACGTGATTATTTTTCATCATTGCTGAACTTTGAATTAGAGATGTAAGGTTGCTCTATGGTCGTATATAAATTAGAGTTATAAGCCTTGTGCTCAATTTGTCTGAACGAAAACAAAGCTCAAAATCATTTGTTGCTTGTTTTTGTTTTTTTTTTTTTGTAATGTGTTCTATCATTTTATTTTGGAATACAAATTACTTTGTAGCATTGTGTAAAATATACATACATATTGTTCATCTTCAAAGCGATTACACAGATTTTGGATTTATTACATTAGATTAGTATGGGACATTTTTTTTGTGGCTTTTTCTTCTACAGAATTGTTAAGCAATTCTTTTCCGTTTTCTTTTTCTAAACGCTATATGATGCCAAACTGTTAGTTTGTACCTTGTAATCTTATACAAAAAGATTCGATTGATGATTTTGTTTTCACTGTTACAATGTTTAACATTTTTTTGTTTATGTTTTTGAATTTGGAATTTATGTTAAATTAAATGTTATATAATTACATATAACTAACACTTGCATACAAATACATTTTACACTTTTCGAAAAAAAAATGGAAATAATAATTAAACTTATTTATTATATAATGTATTATAATTAATATTATTATTATTATTATTCAGCTGAACGTAAATCAGTAATGGAAATGCGAGGTGCTGCATATTTTAAGCGCAATTTATCATACACTTTACGATCCTGTAACGAAATTGAAAAGGAATTAATAATAGGAAAAATTTGCCAATCTGCTCAAGTTTAAGATTAAATTTTATTGAAAGTTGTTATCACCGTGGGAGCATTTTTCTCAAAACAAGTACCCGACAAAATTAAGGACATTCTTAAGAAAACCTAGCATAATTTTTATTTTTATTGAAATTCTCGTTCCTGACCTTTAATTGAAAATGTAGCCACCACATCTGCAGTGGAGTGAACGGGTATAGTCATCTATATTTGGATATAGCTACCATATATACCGATCTCCCGATATAGAGTATTGAGCCCATAAAAGGAGAATTTGTCATCCGATAGACCTCTATACCTGTTTGTTGAATATCGTCCAGATCGAAACATATTTGGATGTAGCTGCCATATAGACCGATCTTCCGATATAGAGTTTTGAGCTCATCAATGGATCATTTTTCATCCGATTTGGATGAAATTTTAAACAATGCGATTTGATAGACCTCTACACTTGTTTGTTGAATATCGTCCAGATCGTACCATATTTGGATATAGCTGCCATATAGACAGATCTTCCAATATAGAGTACTAGGCGAACCGGACCCGCTCCGGTTCGAAAATAAATATTCCTAGGAACAAAAGTTTCTTAGGAATATTTATTTTCGACAATTAAAGATTTTTTAGTGAAATACCATGCAAACTTGGCTAACAGTTTAACAACATAAGTGCCTTTATCTGAATCCCATATGATCTTTATTGGTCTACGAATTAAAGTTTGGATGTAATGGGAACTCCATTCTTAAAATACTTTATTTCAACACGATATTCCCATGATGTCTGATTTAGTGGTGTTTTCGGGGGAGAGGTGGTCCCCCCAGATACTTGGCCCTGGAAAATATCAGCATCGTACTCTTCTCTCAAATACCATTTGTTTAAACCCCATATTGCCATTGGCTTAAGAGGAGTTTACAGGATGAGTCGACCCCCAAAACACATGGCCCCAAAATAGGTTATCAAATTCGTTTTCTAATCTCAAATACCTTTCATTTGAGCCACATAGGGCATCACCCCTTGCCAAAAAGGGAAAATACATATATCGGATTCGTGTTCCACTTTAAAAACCCTCTTATTTGAGCCTCATATTACAATACTCAGAAAATACTTACTATTTGGGTGATGTTGTGGGGGTGGCGTGGGCCCATAGACACTTTTCCCGAATATTGATATCAAATTCGTGCTTTACTCCCAAAAACCTTTCATTTGAGCCCCATATTGCTACAGTCGTAAATTTGTACCCATTGGGGGATGTTTTTGGGGAGAGGCGGTCCCCCAAACACTTGGTCCCATATTTGGATATCAGATTCGTATTCTACATTCAAATACATTTTATTTAAGCCCCATATTCCCATGGTCAGTAAATAAGTTCAGTTTGGGGGGGTGTTTTGGGCAAGGGGTGGACCCCCAGAAACGTGGTCGCACATTTGGGTATCAGATTCATATTCTTCTCACAAATACCTTTCATTTGAGTCCCATATTGCCATGGTCGGTAAATATGTCCGATTTAGGGGTGTTTTGGGGTGGTCCCCCTAACACTTGGTCCGACAAATGGATATACGTTTTCTTATCCTAAATACCTTTCATTTGAGTCCCATATTGTCGTAGTGGGTCAATTAAGCTATTTGACATAGTTTTCGGAGGAAAAACACCACATAGACTTGAACACAAATTTTAATGTCATATTCGCAATCTACTCCCAAATACTTTTCAAATGAGTCCCATATAGACATGGTCGGCTAATATGCCCATGTACTTGGGGTGGGGCGACCTCCCATAACTACCATACCATATATTTGTAATCTATTGTCTAATACTTTCATTTGAGTCCCATATTGACATTAACATCGAATATATCTGTTTAGAGGAGTTTTTGGGTTGGGGAGGTCCACTGGGTACTTGGATTCAAAATTTAGTACGATATTCGTTTTCTAGTCTCCAGGGGGTCGGCCCCCTTCCGAAATCAACAAATTATAAAGCCTATTTCTCCTTCCTGACAATATTCGCAATCTACCCCCAAATACCTTTCATTTGAGTCCCATATTGTCATGATAGTCCACAAAACCTATTTTAGGGGGTTTTGAGGTTGGGGTGGTCCCTGAAACACTTGGTCCGACAGTTGAATATCAGATACGTTTTCTAATCTTAAATACCTTTCATTTGAGTCCCATATTATCGTGATTGGTCTAACTATATATTGGGTAGGTTTTTAGGTGGGGCGGCCCACCTAGGTACCCCATCCGAAATTTGAATATCAAATTTTTTTTTCAAGTTACTCTAAGAGAGCACACAAAATTTCGCTTAAATCGCACCACCCACCTCCGATATCTGGCGTTTCTGAAAATTAGGTTAAGGGGGAGGGACCGCCCCCTCCCCCTTCAGATATCAAAAAATTTAGTAGCCTTTTTCACCATGGGATCACCATCTGTGAAAATTTCAAGAAAATCGTTTCAGCCGTGTTCAGGAACACACAAAAAACACAAAATTTCGACGAAATTTAATTTTTATATAAAATTTCGACAAAATTTGATTTTTATAGAAAATTTCGACCAAATTTTGTCGAAATTTCGACAAAATTTGATTTTTATATAAAATTTCGACAAAATTTGATTTTTATAGAAAATTTCGACAAAATTTGATTTATATACAAAATTTCGACGAAATTTGATTTCTATAGAAAATTTCGACGAAATTTGATTTCTATAGAAAATTTCGACGAAATTTGATTTCTATAGAAAATTTCGATAAAATTTGATTTTTATAGAAAATTTCGACGAAATTTGATTTTTATAGAAAATTTCGACGAAATTTGATTTTTATAGAAAATTTCGACGAAATTTGATTTCTATAGAAAATTTCGACGAAATTTGATTTTTATAGAAAATTTCGTCAAAATTTGATATTCATTGAAATATTCGTCCAAATTTGATTTCATAGAAAATTGCGTCCAAATTTGATTTCATTCGAACCTGGGCACACGGAGCGACAGCGAGAACCATTGCCGTTGTCTAGCGTTCGAAGCCATCAATACAACTTCCAACAGATGCACAGAATCATGTGTACCACAAAAGTAGTGTAATTTTCACAGAAAAAAAAGTCTGTCATTGCATAAAAATACATGCATTGGGAAAAAGTACAGCTAATAGACTGGGGTGTCGAGCTTGGTTAATGTGGTAATTGTATGATAGAGGCGTTTTCGCAATTAATACGATTCAAATACAACATACCAACACACGGTCCTTGAAGCCACCACACCTAATATGGTTGAAAAGTCTTCTAACCAAAGACCAAACGCGTCTTCGATCATTGAGCTCGATTCGAATGGGAAACAAACAAGAAATTTTCGTCGAAATTTGATTTTCATCGAAAATTTCGTCGAAATTTGATTCATAGAAAATTTTGTCGAAATTAAGATTTTCATAGAAAATTTTGTCGAAATTAAGATTTTCATCGAAAATTTTTTCGAAATTAAGATTTTCATAGAAAATTTCATTAAAATTTGATTTTTATAATAAATTTTGTCGAAATTTGATTTTTTTAAAAATTTTTGTCAAAATTTGAATTTTTATAGAAAATTTGCTCAAAACTTGATTTTTACAGAAAATTTGGTCGAAATTCGTTTTTCATCGAAAATTTTGTCTTTTTTTTGATTTTCATAGAAAATTTCATTAAAACTTGATTTCCATAGAAAATTTAGTCGAAAATTTGATTTTCATAGAAATTTTTTCGAAATTTGATTTTCATAAAAAATTTCGTCGAAATTTAATTTTCATACAAAATTTCCTCAAAACTTGATTTTGATAGAAAATTCCATCGAAATTTGATCTTTAAAAAAAATTCCATCGAAATTTGATTTTTAAAAAAAAATTTCGTCGAAATTTGATTTTCACAAAAAATTTTATCAAAATTTGATATTCATTGAAAATTTTTGTTGAAATTTGATTTTTATGGAGAATTTCGTCGATATTTGATTTTCATAGAGATTTTCGTCGAGACTTGATTTTCATAGAAAATTTTATCAAAATTTGATTTTCATAGGAAATTTTTTCGATATTTGATTTTGATAGAAAATTTGGTCGATATTTAATTTTCAATGAAAATTTCGTCGAAATTTGAGTTTCATAGAAAATTCCGACGAAATTTAATTTTCATAAAAATTTCATCGAAGTTAGATTTTCATAGAAATTTTCGTCAAAAATTGATTTTCATAGAAATTTTCGACGAAATTTGATTTCCCTAGAAAATTTCGTCGATATGGGATCTTCATAAAACAAAAAGTGGTCAAAATTTGATTGTATGAAAATTTTATCAAATTTTGGTGTCCATAGAAAATTTACCATTTTTAAATGTGGGTTTTTTCTACTGATTTTTGTGACCAACCACATTTAATAGCAATTTTGTCAAATTGCTCATTTTATTTTCCTAAAAATCGAGATATGATTTCATAGAAAATTTCGTACAAATATAATTTTCATAAAAAAATGTTTGCGTAGTTCGATTTTCATCGAAAATTTCGTCGGAAATTAGCTTCCACTTACCTGCGCACTGACAGACGGTCTTAACATTTTTACAGCTTGATTGAAATGTTCCTGCGTTACACACAAGTCATCCAATTTCACTTCGGTATTATTCAAAGATTCTTTAAGGGCTATCATTGATGCTTGTCGCACAAGTCCAGCTAAATCGGCTCCAGTATAGCCATCAGTTAAGGAAGCAAGAATTTCAAAATCTACATCATCTGCCAGAACAGGACGTGTTCCATTCTAAAATAAAAAACAACAAAAAGCTTTCGTTCAAATCCTGCTAACATAAGCATATTTACAACTCACCTTTGTACTAGCCTTCAAGATTTCCAAACGATCCTGTTGTTCCGGCAAGCCAACGTAAAGAATTGTATCTAAACGTCCGGGACGCAAGATGGCGGGATCAATTATGTCGGGACGATTTGTGGCCGCTAATATATAAACACCTTGTCGGTCCTCTACACCATCCATTTCAGTTAACAGCTGATTTACAACACGAGTTCCTGAACCACCTTCGTTGCCATCGGAACGTTTGGGACACAAAGAGTCAAATTCATCAAAGAATATAACACAAGGCGAAGAATTTCTCGCCCTTTGAAAGCAAGCTCGGACTGCACGTTCACTTTCGCCAACATACTAGAAAAATCAAAAAGTTATCATTGTAAATGCATTTGAATTAGCCAAATTGTTTCATACCATGTTCATTAATTCCGGCCCTTTGACCGATATGAAGTTAATTCCAGCCTCATTGGCTATGGCCTTGGCCAACAAAGTTTTGCCACAACCTGGCGGCCCGCATAGCAGTACACCGGAGGGAGCGGATAAACCTAAACGAGCCAGCTTTTCTGGGAATTTAACTGGGGCCAAGACGGCTAATTTTAATTCTTCGCGTATATCTTGCAGGGAGCCCACATCATCCCAGGTAACATCTGGTACAGTTATAAAGCCTTCGCGCTTGGCTGAGGGCTGCACAACTTTAACGGCTTCTACAAAATCGTCTAGGGTTATGCAAAACTCAGATACAAAAGTTATATCTTCTGGTGGATTATCAAGCCAGTTGAGAAGTTCAAAAAGGGTTGGCTCGGGTACTTTAATGTCTCCGTCTTGATGAGTTTTCGGTGGGGTGTCAGACTTCTTCTCTGCCGTGGTAGCATCTGCTGTCTGGGATTCTACTTCATCATCTTTCTTCTTCTTGCTGGCATCTGCCATTTCTACATCTTCCGATACTGTTTCCTCTGATTTCTCGGATTTGTTTTCCTTTTCCCCTGCATTTTTCTTTTCAATGTCTTTTGTTGTTTCTACCGACATTTTTTCTGCATCTTCCTTTTCTTTATCTTCTTTTTTGTCCTCGTTGTCTGCCGCCTTATCGTTTACGGCTTCTTTAGTCTTTTTTTCTTTATCATTTTTGGTATTATCCGTTTCTTCATTGTCATCGTCCAAGTCGACAATGGTTATATTACGTTGGGCTTTAAGCTGGAAGGCTCTCATTTGCTCGGAACACCTACAATGGAAAACAAATAATGAACATGTTTTGGCATTATTTAGATTTGAGAGTTTCACTTACTTTCTCTTAACTGCTATCGTGGCCGCTCTTGAGACCAGTGCCAACAAATCGGCACCCACATAGCCTGGTGTTAATTCTGCAATCTTATCATAGTCACACTTTTGTTCAACCGACAATCCTTCACATATAATGGTGAGTATGTCTTTGCGGTCCTTACGAGTGGGTATGCCAATGGAAATTTCATGATCAAAACGTCCCACACGACGAAGAGCTGGATCTAGCACATCCGGACGAGTGGTGGCACCAATTACCAAAACAGATTGGCCACCCTCGCTCAGTTTCAAATTATCCAAACTGCTTATGAGTTGAGAGACAATACGACGTTCCATATCTCTTTGGGCCATTGAACGATTTGACGATATTGCATCGATCTCATCAATAAACAGAACACAAGGTGCACAGGCGGCTGCCTGATCAAAAACGTCACGAATACGTTCCTCCGATTCCCCAGAGACACCAGCAATCAATTCGGTTGCAGGAATTTCAATTAGAGGTAAAGTCAATTGCTATATGAAAAGAGAAAGAAAAAAAACAAACACTTTCCATGACTATGCACACATACATAAATAATTCAGTACAAACTTACCCCAGCAATGGCGTGGGCCAACAATGTCTTACCACAACCTGGTGGACCATGCAGCAGTATGCCTCGGGGAGGCATGAGGCCCAGCACAAAATATATATCTGGCGATTTGATATGCATGAGCAGCTCACATAGCTCTTTGAGCGTTTTCTCCATACCACCGATATCCTGAAAAGTCTCCCGTGATTTGCGCAACTGTATCTCCTTTTTGTATTTGCGAGCACGCTGTCCACCACCACCAACACCGCCGCCGCCAACGCCTCCGCCTACGTTGGAGGCAGGATTAAACGGTCGATCCGATTCGTTACTATTTCCACGATTATTCAACGATTGCTGGCGCAATTGTTGTGTGTGACGTTGTAATTGCTGCATGTAAGCTTGGGAATTGGCATTGTCGTTTTTCTCTAATAATTTGTTGAATTGATTTGTCATAGGATGATTTTTCGTATACATAGGCGAATAATCTTTAATTGTATCATCCAACTTACGTTTTTTCGACGGCTGGCCTGCTGCTGCCGAAACACCTACACCCCCCGCGTTCTCGTGGCGTTTTTGACCAGCTTGATGTTGAAGTGGCGGCAAAGGATTTGAATCGGTAGCATTCGATGCTGCCGATGAAGAGCCTTTGGATGAGGACTCTTGGTTCGAGGAAGAGGGTATCTTAGTAACGGTTATAGCGGCATTCTTGGACAATGGCAAATCGGCGACTGCTGCTCAGCGGTTAATACAAGAAGAATAAATTTATTATTAGACCATATGTACATATGATGATTCTATAAATGAGTATACCTTTGGGCAAACTTTTTCCATTCGATTTTGATTGGTTGCTTTCATCTCCACTTTCATCACTGCTGATATCTATGGCTTCAGCCGAGGACTTATTTGGCGCTGCACTAGATGATGTATTTTTTGACTTGGCGTATAGGTTGCTCATCATGCTGCTCATCAAATTGTTGGAAGCATCCTGTAAATAAACAAATACAACGAAAAAAAAATATTAAAATGTTGCAAATGGTTAAGCATCTAACCAATAAATAACCACAAATTGAGTATTTATTGTGAATTTAATGGGTAAATACCACCGGCATTGGAACCAATTCTGTTCCCTCATTTTCACACAGCTCTTCTCACTTACATCCATTACTTCCAAATCCGAGGCATCAGAATCATCACCACTTGAACCTTGATCATCCAAACCATAACTTTGAGACACTGCATGATAAGCTGGAAAAATACAAATTGGCAATGAAGTTATTGCGGCCAAATGTAAGAAAATCTCCAAACTAACCCTGTTCTACCAAGGATCGAAAGGGAGCAATTTTTCTGCGTGCATATTCAGGATAACGGTCTTGCAAGTGTTTGGTCATGACCGTCACATCTAAATAGGTTTTATCCACATTCTCCTCCAAATACTAACAGACCATAAAGGAAGTATAAATTAGTTTGTTTTCAATAATCTTAACCTAATTTTTATAAAGTCAAGCGCCAAAGCTGCATTTGTGTGAAGGCCGGTGAATGCATTTTTCTTCAGCTACATCAGGCAGGCATCCATAGAGCAGCACTATTTCCATGAATTATACACTCACCTGCTTCACACGATTTATTATTTGTGGATCGTAGAGTATTGGTTTGTTTTTCTTCATTGTTTGCTTAAAATGTAACTACACTTTTGTCGCTTAACCAAATAAAATTAACTTTGAAATCAATTAAAATTTTTTAGATTTGTTTGAAGAAGAATGAGCGATAAAATGCTCGAGAACGCGTCTGATAGAGTCGGATGTCAGTGGTAGATGTTGACGCCGTTACCTTTTGTAATTAATGGGCTAAACGTAAAGTGGTAACGGTTAAATACCATACGACACAAATATATGACAGGGTGTAATACCAAGACAAATTTAACAAAAGAAGCAGTTGGCCAACAACAACAAAATCGAGTGCACTATCTGTCAAAATCAGTGATTAGTGCTACCCTGATTTTGAGTATGTCACTAGTTTGCGCCATTTTTCGTTGTTTGTGTGAGGTATGGTTCTTAACTAGAATTCACACACACAACCAAAACTCGTTGACAGATAGCGCACTTCGCGAGAAAGTGCACGTCTTTAACAGAAGTTGGTTTGTAGCCGTTTGCCAAACAGACAAAACCCAGAATATTTGTGAAATTTTTAGATAAAACATGGAAAATATTTCTTTTCTATGTTTCATTGTCAGTGAAAAAACAGTTTTAAATAATATGTTCATAATACAAGGAGTAACTAGTTAACTCCCAATCGAGCAAATAACTTGTTCAGGCAAAAATTATCAAGTCTGTTATTAAATGATATCGATAACAATGTAATATAAATTTGCAATAGAATTATAACCAGAATATTTGAATTAAACTGAATAGAAGCCAAATTAGAAACGGCACTTGCAAACAAAAGTAAAGAATCATAAATTCCGCTAGACGAGGGCAGAAAAGGAGTACAAGCGAAAAGGTAAGAGTAATTTTATTTTTTGTATGCACTGCACTAGAATTTGAATCAATCCAACTGATTAAGCATAGGCTAGCCCTTAAATTATACAGGACAAAGTCTGTGCTAAGAATATGGAGACCACATTTTTTTAAAACGTTTGGTATTCGTTAGTGGCTGTAAAGAGGATCACACCAGTGAACATACAGATGGAAATAGGGGTAGGAAGAGAGGCATTCGTCCATGTTTTCTGAACCGATGGCCATCATACCGTAGATTAATTTACAAACTTTATTCGCTGCTCTAAATCGTCCAAGAAGTGGTTCTATCCACACTTTTGTGAGGTTATCATTGGCGTTACAATTTCTTTTGAGAAGGATAGAAAAAAAGTGATGTTTATCGCGCGGTTGATTTTTTTGTTGTTGTGGTAGCAACACACTCGTCATGACGCCGTTGTTGTAGCCACATGTCTATATGTGGAGGTAGCGATCCACATCTAGCTCCTATAGGTGAGCAAGCTCATTCCGGTTCAAAGGACCAATCGCCGCGGGAACATCATGGCCATTGGTTATATAAAGGCGTCAACAACTCGCCTTGTCATATCGAGTATCATAGGTTAGGTTAGGTTTAAGTGGCAGCCATAAGACTCACTTAGACGTTTTCGTCCATTGTGATACCACCGGAATAGAAGAAGGAAGATGGCTTCTAGTTCCTATCATTGAACCATCCAGATGCTTTAAAAAGCCCAATAACTTGCCAATGTTCTCAAAGAAATGAGAACCTAAAGTGGAACTCCTTCTGACTGCTAGTGCGGGACACACACACAGAAGGTGTTCCATAGTCTCTTCTTCTTCGATGTCCCTACAACTTCTGCAAAAGTCGTTGCTGGCAAGCTTCAGTCTGTCAGCATGTTTTCCGATTAGACAGTGAGTGACCTGTCATGACGGACACTATGATTGAGACGTCTGTTCTAGCCAATGACAGCAAACCAATGGACCTCATCAAGTCTAGATGAGGCCATATAGTTTTGGAATGCTCATAGCCCCCTCTTTGTGACCATCTATCATTCGTTGCCCTTCGGGCCTGGTCCTGAAAACTTAGCTTACATGTCGCTAGAGGCATACCCACAGATTCCAGTGTCCCTGGAGTTTGTCAGGTTGTTCCTAGTCTCGCAAGCTCGTCTGCTTTAGAATTCCCTGGGATATCTCTGTGGCCCGGCACTCAGAACAGGTGAATTTAGAACTGTTCAGCCATCTCGTTGAAAGATCTGCGACAGTCGAGGGGGGTTTTTGTGTTCAGAAATACGTTCTCCAGGGATTTATTGGCTGCCTGGCTGCCTGAGAAGATATTTATGTCAATCGTCGTAATGACGTTATGTTTTAGCCATTCCGCCACTTCCTTAATTGAAGGATCTCTGCTTGATGCACACTGCAGTGGTCGGGTAACCTCTTCGATATGACCAGTTCTAGATCAGGAATAGTGGTACAGCAACATCGGATATTGTATAAAGTATATCACAGTGTCCGTAGCCGCCACATGACCAATGAGAAAGCTCCCTTAACCTCACGACAGTAGTCGCTGCAATTTGGATAGCCACAATGTCCAGAGGCATAAGATGTAGCATTAAATTCAGTGCATCAGATGGTGTCGTCCTCAGTGCGGCTGTGATGCACAAAAAAGCCATACTTTGGATTTGGTTAAGTATTGAGCAGTAGGTGGATTTTTGAAGCGCCGTCCACCAGACCACAACACCATATAGCATAATAAATATGACAACCGCAGTATATACCCAATGCATGACACGCGGTCTAAATCCCCAACTTTAGCCAATGGCTCTGTTGCAAGTGTATAGGGCACGAGTGGCCTTTTTTGCAAGATCGTGTATCATAGATACTTAGGTATTTATGTAGGAGCCGGCGCCACCCGGCCGCTCACTGGGACCCTCCGCTCCATACCGCTGATTGTCCGCGACTGCAATTGCAGCTACTCCGCATAGATCATTCCACTATACGCAACCTGTAGACAAGCCCGGAAGCTCGCAGCTAAGCTTTTGGTGATAATAATGAACACCACACAGATCGGAGCTCAAAGTTCCAGCCTGTGTGGAACTTACTCCGTACCGGGATAAGGTGGTAGTCAAGGTGATAGGTGGCCTTTTCCCCTCTATTACTACGGCCTCCCTGTCAGAGATTTGTGCTGGTCCTTAACCGGAGGTTTGAAACTTGGTGTTTTCGATGTGATGCATCTAACAGTTGGTTGAACGGTGCCTTTGGGGTCCTCTTTTATGGACGTCGTTTGCCTATGAAGGAGCTCTGAATTGAAGGTATTTCGTTTTTCCCTGGACTTTCTTTACTCACAGATGGTTCAATATTGGAGGTGTTCACCGTGACATTGAGTTCGTTAGTTTGTTGTTGTAGCAGTGTGTTGTACACTGAGGCGATAGCCCTTGCCGATGAAGGACTCCATCGGGTCAATCCGCTATTTACAACCAGCTGCCATGGAATTGTTCGTTAGTTTGGGAATTACATGGGCTTCGAGATGGTGTAGCTTCTTTCAGGCTAAAGGATATGCAGATGATTACTATGCAAGATTACCACACCACCGTAGCGCATAGGTTAGCTTGTCCGACTATGACGCTGCACGCTTGGGTTCGAATCCTGGCGAATCCCCTCTTAATGCTGGCGACATTTGGTATCTGGTGTGGCAGCCTTGTAAAAACATCTCCACAAAGAGATGTCACATGGCGGCAAGTCGTTCGGACTTATCATTGAACTTAGACTTGAATCGGACATCACTCAGTGATATGTGGGAAGTTTGCGCCTGTTTCTTTATGGAATGTTCATAACACGACAACACACTGGTAAAAAAACAACAACAACCTCGGCACGGGATAGCTTTGAGCATCACACAGGCTGAAACATTGAGCTCCGATCTGTGTAATGTTAATTGCTGTTACGAGAAGTTTAGCTGCGAGCTACCGGGAGCGTCCACAGGTCGCGGATAGTGGAATGCTTCATACGGAGTAACTGCAACGGCAGTCGCGGACACTCAGTAGCGTTTTGCGGAGAGTCCTAGTGAGAGGCCGGGCGGCACAGGCTCTTGCACAAATTCTGAGTGCCTATGATGCTCAATATGACAAGGCGAGTTATTGGCGCGTTTAAATAACCAATGGCCACCCTATTTCCTTGCTTGCTCATCTACAGGAGCATGACGAGAATCGTCACCTTTACATCCAATGTGGTAACAACAACAACGAACTATATATAGGCGTATTAGCTATTGCCTACACATGAAACATTCTTCCAATTCGACTTTCATTGTACAGATAGATGTAATGAAGGTTCATATAGACCGACACCTTAGTTTAACTTCTTGAGGTCATGAAACTTAATATTGTTGCCGAATCGACTCCTTTATAATAATCCACTGAGTAGAATTCTTTGCAAAACTATAGAATTAGATTAGCATTTATTTGATATCTTAAAAATGTACATAATTCACTATTTTAATTATCGAAATATAACATTTTAAAAGTTTTTAAAATGAGTCAAAAAGGTATTTCTGACATAGATATTGTTTTTGATTTGATTTTTCCCACACAAATAAACTTCGGGATCACAAGACTTCTTCGTCGTCCATATTTGAGGCTTGGTTCGACCAATCACGAACATCGCGTATACCTGGCAATCGTAAACGCCATTCGTCTGTGAAATATTCATAGACAGATTCACCCAAACACAGTAAATCTACAGCTACCTGTCGCTCATCGGTTTTCCATTCTCTCTCCGAGCTACCAAACATTTCCATGCGTAACAAAGCGGTCATGGAAGAGCTTACATAACGTTTTATGCCATTAAAAAGTTGAGCTTTGCTCAATGTATTTGTGGCGAAGGATACAGCAGAGGTAGTCGAAGACTTAGGATGATCATTCGATGGGTTATTATTGTTTTTATTGGTTGTGGTAGCCATTGCCACTTGTTGATCTTGTTGATTCTGTAGCCTTTTGTAGTTCTTCTGTAGATCAATGTGTTTTATTTGCAATGTCTCATAGTTTGCCGCCAGCAGTTGATGTTCCACATCTTTATCTTCGTATAATTTTTGCAAATTTTGAAGTTTATTGTCAGTTTCAACTTGTTGCTTAACTAAATTTTCATTTCGATCTAGAGCTCTGGTGCATTCTTCTTTCGCATTTTTTAAACTAGTTTTGGCCTCAGACAATTTCAACCTAGCTATCTCTAAGTTGGATTTCAGTATGCCTATTTGGTCGGCAAATTTTTGCTCGGCTATTGTATTCCTACGAGTTTCAGTTTTCAGTTGTTCCTCGTAGGACTCCCTCAAGCTTTTGACATCTGTTCCAGATAGCTGTGCACCTCGCAACTGTTTCTTCAGCAACTCGATTTCATTCCGCAGTTGGACATTTTGAGACTTAAGGTTATTAATTTCTTTAGACTTTTCATCATTTTCTTTAAGACGAGAATGTAGTGTGTTTTCTAAATAAGTTTTTTGCTCCTGCAATTCCTCGTTAGCTTTTTCCATTAGCTGCAATTTTGATGTCTGCCTTTGAGGCGAGATGCCACAAGAGGCGTAAGTCGATGCAACCTCATCTTCTTTTTGTTTCTTTCGGACGCAAGATTTTAACACTATTTTATCATTTTGTATTTCAATTAATTCATAATCGTTGCCATTATCGGTTATATTATAGGACTCCTTATTTATTACAGTTGGGGTGCAATCCGGTTCTATTATTTGATGATTAATGATTTTGGGAAAATTACTTTGAAAGCTCTCCAGTTGAATCATGGCTTCAGGGGACGAATCTGTTTGATCTGCAGTCTCTATAATGGCGACATTACTTTGGAGATTACAAATTTTCATTTTTTTTGGAGGACCGCATTCTAAATCTATGTCCTCTGGAGAGGAATCATGGTATCGCTTAGAGTGTGAGGATAGCAAGTGCACATTTTCTGCATTTATGTTTGAGCTGGAAACGTCATCTTGGCTAAAATCAACCATCTCTTCTAACAAAGATTCTTCATCGCCGCCTTGTCTTTCAATGGCGTTTAGTTTCTCCCACAACTGTTCATCATTTTCCAAACACAAAGTGTCAAGTCCTGGTGGCGGAATCAAGTGTTTCTGTTGAGGTGGTTCTATGGTAACTAAAACTCCATTTTCGATATCCAATTCATAGTCCAACGCTTTGTCCACTCGCAGGCGATGTATGGTTGGGACGGCTGTATTTGTTAGTCTATCCTTTTTGTAGTTCATAAAACACTCATCCCGAAAGTGCCGCCCACAAATGACATAGTTTTTCTGTTTTTTCTGAGGGTTCTGCAAAATACCTTCTTGTTTGCAATATTCTCTCCATTTCTTGAATCGTTCAGGATCCTTAAGGGGAAAGCGGAAAAAATGCATTCCCTCACATTTTGTTGAGTTTGCCTGGCAGTCACGAAAACAACAACGACATCCACCCATCTCTAAGAGTTATTTTATAATTATTGCAGTATGTTTTATGAAGAGCACAATAGTTACCTTTTTAATTTTGTACTTAAAGAAGTAAACAAAAAATTTGGCGTTAATTGTTTGGAGTCGATTCGAGTTAGTTTCGATGTGTTATCGTTATCGATAACATAACAAGGTGACACACAAAAAAGAAAAATTTACCTCCACTTTCTGCACGATAAAGCCTAGCACTGACTTCGACTTTTCAGCCCGAGCAACTGTCAAAACGCTTATAAAAAATATTGGTGACGAAGAAAAGGTGAACACCATGGCGAAACAATTAAAGGTGGTCTCATTTGTACATCAACCACAAATCATATGGTGCATCCGCCATTATGCCATCAAGATGATCGTCGTTTTGTCAACACACGCAAATAAATTTGTGTGCGTGTGTGTATACGTGTGTGTACATTAACAGAGAACATGCGAGAGAGAAGATAACAGCACAGAGAATGCAACAAAAATCTGACATCTTAATATTGTCAAACCTAGGCGGCTGTTAACAGCTGCTCGCGTGAGACTACCTTATTAAATCCGCTTTTGGCGAACACATTCCATAGAAGTGGTACTGAGTTCTATGAGCTGTCGTGGTACCATTAAAAGGCTAAACCAAACCATAGAGTCAAAATCATTAAAAAAAATCGCTAGTGAAACCAATTAAGAGACGCGCAGTCTGGATTCGAATTTGAGGGATGACAGAGAAACAGCGAGGCTGGTGATAAAGAATATATTTAATTATTACAGTTTTTTGTTCACTTTTGAACAGCTTCAAAGTACACAAAATGCTGTTAAAGTCTATTGCAATTTTATCACTTAAAAAAATTTGCTTATTTTTTTTTATAAATTTAACGCAAACATGCAGGATTTACTAATAAAAGCAGGAAGCACTTATAATGTGAGGTCATGCAAACAGCTGAGTTAAATTTTTTTATTTTTGTTTTGATTTTGCAGTAAATCTAAATGTCTAAAGATTGATAACACAGCTGTGATTTTTCCTAAAATCTTAAAAGAGGTTCTTTTTGATCCGATATTTCACATATAAGCAACAAAATAGTTGTAGCAATTTATTGTGTTCTATCATTCGTCTGCTTGATTCTGTTGAGTGTCAAGAGTCAGGAACTCTGCGACTAAGATGGGGTCCGTCCACAGGGATCTGGGTCATGCCGGGCAGTTAAACAGGTGACGTGTATCGTGCGGTCCCTGGTTACAATCGGGACACATATCTGGCACGTCGGCATCAATCCTTGCTCTGTAGGAGTTGAGGCGGCTGCATCTGCCGGAACGTAGTTGAGCCATAACTACTCGGTTTGCCGGGGGAAGTCAATTTCTTCAGGTGCAATGGGAGGCGGTCGTTCTCCAAGGACTACATTCACCAGGTAGCCATTTACTGCATCTGCTACCGTGTCTGTATGAATGTTGTTTAGACTTGCTTGATATGCCGCTTAACCTCGAAGTTCTCGCTTGTAGCGCTGAACCTCACGCTCTAGATCATGTAGATCTACCTTAAGGCTTCTGGGCGGTGGATATCTATCCACAAGATGATGATTTGGATGGTCTCTGCGATAACAGCCCAAAAGGTATTGCCTAGATAGCATATAGTTATGTCTTCGCACTGGTAGGATCTTTGTCTCCTGATGGAGGTGATCCACATGAGAACTGAGGAGGCAGCGCAGTTCGGAGGGCGGCATTCTGACAGATCTGAATATTATTCCACTGCGTGTCACAAAGTTGACGAGACCACACTGGCGCTGCACAACTTACCACAGACCGGCCAATGGCTTTGCACGTGGTCAACAAGGTTTCTTTGTCTGCACCCCAAGTGCTGCCAGCAAGTGACTTGAGGACCTTGTTTCTACTTTTGACATTATCGCACACAAAATAGTGTAATAATGATGAAAATACAAATATAAAACACATTTGAAGAAGAAAAGTTGTCAAACAAAGGTTATTTTCGAAACCACTTTGATAGTTCAATTTACAGCATTTGCCACTCAAGGTAGTTTCGTTGGGGGTAGAATTTTGTTGTTGTGTTAATGACGAAACACTCTTTATTGTACCATGCAGACAATCGATTTCGATATGAACTAACCAATAGGTGGCAACGTAAGAACGCAACAATTATTAACAGCTGATTGCTGTATAAACAATTTTTTTTTTTTTTTTTTTAATGAAAAGTCTCACTTTTTGCATTTAGAATTCGTCTGAAGCGGACGCTTCGGGATTCGATGCTTAGTCATCGTTATACACAGTACAGTTATAACTGTACATTGGTTTTAATTCTGTATTTTTAATACACGTGTTTTAATTTACAGTTGGTGGGGACACCAACTTCGGAAGTACAACCTGGCATATAGAGTCGTACTCTGCCATTTCGATTAAAGTCCAAAAAAAAAAAAAAAATGAAAAGTCTATTTATTATCTCTGGTGTTTTTCTCTACGGCAATTGTTTCAAATACATACAGCATTTATTTGTCTTCCTTATCAAATAAAAATGGTAGGAAGTACTTGCTGTTTCCGTGACTGTGTGGTGACCACAAGCGGATATCCTACTATGCATTTCTTTCGATTTCCACTTAAGGATCATGTGCGCTTTAGGAGTTGGATTAGATATTGCCAAGCTGAAAATATGGATAACATGAATTACACAAGGCAAAAAAATCGAGCGGTGTGTGCGCGACACTTTCGCGATGAACTCTTCATGAACTACAGAAAAGAAAGATTGGTCAAATGGGCAGTGCCCACTATTTTTCGCCTATCCGCCAACAAAGCTCTGGACTTTGATTTGGATTTAGAACATGGAGTACTGATCACAATCCCAGCTCCGGTAGATGCACATTTAGTACCACCTCTGGAATTCAAATGCCCTTTGGCGTTGGAAAATGATGTACATTTGTTGAAGAAATTGAAAGAATTGAATTTAAAAATGTCTCATGAATCCCTGGTACACAGTGATAAGGAGGTAAATGGGTATAATACAAGGATTAAAATTGAAGAAGGTATACATTTTACAACTGGAGATACATCCCAAGACTCTTATATATTCCTTATTAATCACACTGATGAGGTATTCAACTGCAAAAGAGAGAAAGATGAGCCGGAATCTGAATATGCACAAGTTTTTACTGCCAATAAGAGAATAAAAATAGAAGATGTTAATTCAGAATATTTAGATACATCTTCAAAAGCTTTAATATTGAGTTCAAATCAAACCCATGAAGCGATTACAAGGAAATACCAAACAAGGGATAAAGAAAAGTTGGTCATAAGCAGAGCTACAATAGCATCACCATTGAGGGGGCGAGTGACATCAAAGCCAGAGCTTAGGGAATGTAACAAAATTAATCCCTCAAAAACATATTCAACAACATCATTATTGGACAAGAAGACTTGTGCATCAAACCGTGCTATTACAATTACCAATGCCTTTACTCTATCAGAGCCATTACAGCTATCGACTAAACTATCCAATGAATCAGCACCACATACCCTATGTCAAACAAAACTTTCCCAAACTGCGGCTATGCAAGTAAACTCGTCAGCTTCAAATTACCTAGACATAGAGACACCTTCCAGCCTGCAGCATCATAAGAAACTGTTAACTGTTAGAAATGCAAATGATTTGAAAGACTTGCCCATTGTGCCAAAAACAGGGGCTACTTTGAATGAAAAACAAATTCTAGAAAGCAGACTTTTACATTTCCAAAGAAAATCCATGCGAAAAGGCAAAGTTATTAAAAACCTCATGGTGGAGTTGTTTACCGCTAACCGTGAAAATAAGTCTTTGAGAAAGAGATTAAAATCACTATCGCCAAATTTCTTGGAAAACTGCCAACTGCCACAACAGTGTAAAGAATACGAAGTTGAGGTGCAAAAAACCCACTCTAAATCGTTGACAAATGACACTCAATGCGAAATTCGTGTTTTACAAACCCGGCTAGAAGTGGCCACACAACAATTGAAAGAGCTTGCTAAGGAATTGAGAAGTTCCAAAGAGAATTGTGATGCTGTCCAAAAGAAAACCATGATATACCGCGAAAATGCAGCTCTAGCTGAACATAAATTTAAAGTCCTTAAGTCAAAGTACGATAGTATTGTATGTAAATATCTGAATTTAAGCAGAAGTCATGAGGATTTAGGAAACCGTGTAGAAGGTATTGCACTCAAAGACAAGAGAATTGCTCAAATTATGCAAAACAAGTTGAAGGCTCTAAACAGCGACAATGATAAAACAACAAATGCCTTAATTAGTACAGCTAACACCTGCTCTGAACCTGCCATTTCTGGCCTATACCTTAAAACTCAACTTTTGAACAGTATTACAGGCTATATCAACGATTCTATGTTGGCCTTGCTTCGCATGGAAATGTTTGGTGGCCCCGAAAGAGAGTGGAAACCTGACGAGCGACAAATAGCTGTCGATTTGTTATGCTTAGGAGAAACGGTTTATAAATATTTCACCGATGTTTGGCGCTTGCGTTTGCCCCGACTACAGGATGCACGCATATGGGCCGAAACGGGAGATGAAAAACTAGAAGAAGATGAAGAATGAGAAACACATTATAAGGTTTCATATGAAAAATTATTGTATTTGTTACTTTTTATTGATCTTTAAAATGGTACTAAGCTATAAATAAGCAAATTTTTTATGCGATAGAACACCAAGTTACCTAGTTTATAAATAATTTAAGAATTTTCTTCTTGCTTCGGGTCTTGAACAAGTTTTTATACAAAATATTGGGTTGCCCAAAAAGTAATTGCGGGATTTTGTAATTGCATTCTTTCTTCTGTCAGTTATCAGCTGTTAATTTTAGCTTGCTTTAGAAAAAAAGTATAAAAAAAGTATGTTTGATTAAAGTTCATTCTAAGTTTTATTAAAAATGCATTTACTTTCTTTTAAAAAATCCGCAATTACTTTTTGGGCAACCCAATAGAACATTTTCTATTCATGTCATAGGCAAAGCACTTTTCTATTCAAATATTAATAAAATAAGTGACAAAGTTTTTGTCACTAAAGGCATATTAATGAGTGCGCCATGGTTTTCCCCCATCTGTTTTTTCTTTAACATATTCTGAGAAGTCTTCAGATTACTTGATTCATGGTCTATCATAGATAAAAAATGTTTTCGAGAATTCGTTATTGCATTATCTTATACATGTATGTAATTACTAGTTGTACCGGGCCCGCTCCGCTGCGCCTTCTTTTACTTTATATGGAACAAAATTTTCCTTGGAATATTTATTTTCAACAATTAAAGATCTTTTAGTGAAATACCATGTTACGAAAATAGTATATGGCTTGACAAACAGTTTAACTATATAACTGCCTTTATCTGAATCCCATCTTTATTGGTCTACGAATTAAGGTTGGATGTAAGGTGTACTCCATTCTTAAAATACTTTATTTCAACCCTATATTCTCATGACATCTGATTTGGGGATGTTTTCGGGGGTGAGGTGGTCCCCCAAACACTTGACCCTGAAAAAAATATCATCATCGTGCTCTTCTCTCAAATATCATTTATTTAAACCCCATATTGCCATTGGTTTTGAGGGGAGTTTACCGGATGAGGCGTCCCCCAAACACATGGCCCCCTCATGATTGGTTATCAAATTTGTTTTCTAATCTCAAATACCTCTTTCATTTGAGTCACATATTGGCATGGTAGAAATATTTTTACCCTTTGGGGGATGTTTTGGGAAAGGGGTTATGCCTAAAATACATGCTCCTACATTTGGATATAAAATTCGTATTCTACTCCTAAATACCTTTATTTGAGCACCATATTGCGATGGTCAGTAAAAAATTGCTCTTTGTGGGGTATTTTGGGAAAGGGGTAGACCCCCAGAAAATTGGTCCCGAAAGTGGGTATCAATTCTTGCTCTACCCCCCAATTCCGTTCATTTAAGCCCCACATTGACATGGTCGGTAAATATGCCCGATTTAGGGGTGTTTTTTGGGGAGTGGGTTGGTCCCCCAAACACTAAGCCCTGGAAATAAATCAGCAATGTGCTCTATTCTCATATATTTGAAACCCATATTGCCATTGGCCTCAAAATTGGATATCAAATTCGTTTTCTAATCTCAAATACCATTCACTTGAAACCCTTATTGAAAAAGCCAGCAAATATGTCCGGTTTGGGGTATGGGCCCTAAAAACTATGAATATTGAGCTCCAGTGTCTTGAAGACCCAAATTGTTTTGATGAGCAAATACGTCCTATTTGGGGGTTGTTATGGTGGTGGGACGTTCTCTAGACAGTTGGTCCCGAATGTTGATGTCAGTTTCATGGTCTACTCCCAAATACCTTTCATTTGAGCTCCATTTTTCTATAGTCGGCAAACATGTCCGGTTTGGGGGATGGGGCGGCCCCTCAATGACTTGGCTTTGAAAGTACATATCAAATTCGTGTTCTACTCTAAAATACCCCTTATTTGAGCCTCATATTGCAATGTCCAGCAAATACTTCCTATTTGGGTGGTGTTATGGGGGTGGGGTGGCCCCATAGACACTTTTACCCTAACATATGATATCAGATTCGTGCTTTACTTCCAAAGACCTTTCATTTGAGTCCCATATTGCTATGGTCGTAAATTTGCCTTCTTTGGGGTATGTTCTCGGGGATGGGCGGCCCCCCAAACACTTGGTCCCACATCTGGATATCAGATTCGTATTCTGTACTCAAATACCTTTTATTGAAGCCCCATATTGCCATGATCAGTAAATAAGTCCTGTTTGGGGGTGTTTTGGGGAAGGGGAGGACCCCCAGAAACTTTGTCCTAAATTTGGATATCAGATTCGTAGTTTACCCGCAAATATCTTTCATTTGAGTCCATATTGCCATTGGCCTCAAAATTGGATACCATTCACTTGAAAACCTTATTGAAATAGCCAGCAAATATGTTCGGTTTGGGGTATGGACCCTAAAACTATAAACATCGAGCTTTAGTGTCTTGAAGACCCAAATTGTTTTGGTGAGCAAATACGTCCTACTTGGGGGACGTATTTGGTGAGCAAATACGTCCTATTTGGGTGGTGTTCGCAAATACCTTTCATTTGCGTCCCATATTGTCATGGTCGGTAAATATGTCCGATTATGGGGTGCTTTGGGTGGTCCTCCAAACACTTGGTCCGACAATTGGATATCAGATACGTTTTCTAATCTTAAATACCTTTCATTTGAGTCGTGATTGGTGTATATATTGGGTTGCCCAAAAAGTTATTGCGGATTTTTCATATAGTCGGCGTTGACAAATTTTTTCACAGCTTGTGACTCTGTAATTGCATTATTTCTTCTGTCAGTTATCAGCTGTTACTTTTAGCTTGCTTTAGAAAAAAAGTGTAAAAAAAGTATATTTGATTAAAGTTCATTCTAAGTTTTATTAAAAATGCATTTACTTTCTTTTAAAAAATCCGCAATTACTTTTTGGGCAACCCAATATATATTTGGTAGGTTTTTGGGTGTCTATTACTGTCTCTGGAAGAAATAGGCTAAAAAGTGGTCGCGTATGCTGATGACGTGGCAATTGCGGTTAGGGAAAAGTTTCCCAGCTATCTAAAAGATATACTTCAGGAAGCTCTACGTGCAACAGCAAAGTGGGCTACCGAAAGTGGTCTGGGTTAAAAATCTGTACAAGACAGAAGTAGTTCTTTTCAGTAAGAGATACAAGTTGCCTACAGTGGAACCTGTACCCTGGGTGGAAAGAATGTTCTATTTGCAGAAAGCGCAAAATACTTGTTTTGAGTTTTGCTGGACAGGAAATTTAACTTCAATTCCTACATTTTGGAAAGGGCAAGAAAGGCCACTCTTGCCCTATACACCTGCCATTGGCAAAAGTTGGGGATTTACGTGGTCTAAATCCCCAACTTTTGCTAATGCAATGTCATGCGTTGGGTATATACTGTAGTTGTTAGACTTATAATGCTATATGGTGTTGTGGTCTGGTGGACGGCGCTTCAAAAATCCACCTACTGCTCAATACTTAACCGGATCCAAAGGATGGTTTGTTTGTGCATCACACCCGCACTGAGGACGACACCATCTGATGCACTAAATTTAATGCTACATCTTATGCCTCTGGGGATTGTGGCTTTCTCACTGTGTTATCCTTTATACAATATCCGATGTTCCAGGCAGTGTGGATTACACTCTACCTGATCCACTTCTCGATAAAAATTACTGTACCAATATTCCTGATAGAACCGATTGGAACAACGATATCCTTGGTAATAGAGGTTACATAGACTTCTATACGGATGGTTCCAAACTAAACGACCAGGTGGGCTTTGGGGTGTACACTAAAAATCTAGAACTGGTCATAACGAAGAGGTTAACCGACCACTACAGTGTGTATCAAACGGAGATCCTTGCATTTAGGAAGTGGTGATAGGGCTAAGATATAATGTCATTACAACGATTGGCATAAATATCTTCTCAGGCAGCCATTAAATCCCTGGAGAATGTATTTCTGAACACAAAAACCGCCCTCGACTGTCGCAGATCTCTCAACGAGATGGCTGAACAGTTCAAATGTCACCTGTTCTGGGTGCCGGGCCACAGAGATATCCCAGGGAATTGTAAAGCAGACGAGCTTGCGAGACTAGGAACTACCTTAAGCATTCCAGGGATACTTGAATTTGTGGGTATGCCTCTAGCGACATGTAAGCTAAGTTTTCAGGACCAGGCCCGAAGGGCAACGAATGATAGATGATCACAAAGAGGGGGCTGTGAGCATTCCAAAACTATGTGGCCTCATCTAGACTTGAAGAGGTCTACTGCTTTGCTGTCATTGTCTAGAACAGACGTCTCAGTCATTGTGTCCGTCATGACAGGTCACTGTCTAATCGGAAATCATGCTGATAGACTGAAGGTTCCCAGCAACGATTTTTGCAGGGACACCGAGCAAGAAGAGACTATACACCTTCTGATGAAATTTGAAACAGTGCGTTTTGGTACCCCTCTAAAACATTTTGTTGAATTCCGTCCAGATCGAACCGTATTTGGATATAGCTGCCATATAGACCGATCTCCCGATCTAGCAATCTGGCTAGAAGAACGCATATCCGATGATCCGTACAAAAAATGCAACCTCTGTACTATGATCACAAGAATAAATGGACAGACAGAGGGACATAACTAAATCTAATCGGAAAGTGATTCTAAGCCTATCGGTATACTTATCAATGGGTCAACTTCTTCTCCTTCTTGGCGTCGCAAACAGATACACAAATTTATAATACCCTGTACCACCGTGGTGGTGTAGGATATAAGGAGGACTCGAACTCTGCCACTCGATTCGTTCGCCAATTTGCCCCAATCGGTTGTTGTTGTTTTTGCTGTAGCAGTTTGTTGTGTTCTACCATTCGTCTGCTTGATTCTGTTGAGTGTCAAGATCCAGGAAATCTGCGACTAAGATGGGGTGCGTCCAAAAGGGATCTGGGACTGAGTCGAGCAGGTCTGGCTGGTAACGTGTATCGTGTGGTCCCTAGCCACAATCGGGACATACATCTTGCACGTCAGCGTCACTCCTTGCTCTGTAGGAGTTCAGGCGGCTGCATCTGCCTGAACGTATTTGAGCCATAACTGCTCTGGTTTGCCGGGGGAGGTGAATTTTTCAAGTGCAATAGGAGGCGGTCGTTCTCCTAGGACTACATTCACGACAATATTGGGGCTGGGATGCTGCTGTTGCGTATATTGCCGCACGAGAGGTTGGGGTAGTCCGACGACAAGGACTCAGAAGGCGACAAAGACGATGCTTGTCTTTGCAACATATTCAGTATGACTGTAAGGCCAAAGCAAAATCGGAACGGTACCCACTCAATGCACCGATTTCACCTCACCGACATGATGGAGGCGCATCTGGCAAACCGAACAGAACCAGGGTCCTGGGTTATTTACGATCCCGGAACGGAATAGAAGCGTGCGGAGAAGGCATTACGGGATGTGCCTCTCCCGTACACTGAGGCGGCAGCCCTTGCCGATGAAGGATTCCTTCAGGTCAATCCGGTGTGTACAACCGTCTGCCATCGGTAAACATGTACTGAAAATGCAGTATGCAGTACTAAAAATGCTGTTTTTTTTTATTTGAAATTTTTATTTATACACCATTTTAGATGAAAAGATACACTTTCAGGATTTCAATATTGGTCGGGGTCCTTTAAAAAGTTGTATAGTGAAACGCTCATTTTTTGAATTCAATTTCATTTTTAAGTCCATTCATTCTTTTCAAATCCATGATACTAACTGGCTCTATCTGGTCACACACTATAGAATTGGGCTGTAAAAATTCAGATATTGAAATAAATCACAAAATTTCAAAGTGATGACCTAACCCAACAGTGTGACTTACCATTAATTCATCAACACAAAAGTTGGGACTGGAGGCATCACAGATGGTACCCTTAGGACAATTGCCTACAACATCAGAGGGTATTGTAGCTCCAAAACAAAATGCAAATGTGGTGCGTGAAGTACAGGCAAACACTTGGTTGGCATTGCATACGCCACAGCTGGAGGTATCACCACAGCTGGCTGGCAATGTACTACGCTGAAAACATATCGTTGGTAGATACGTACAAACCATGCCATCGGGACAGGTGAACAATTGTTTGGTGTTCGGGATGCCTTCTAAATGGACAAATTCGAGGAAGGTTCATGACTTCCAAGAATATATAGAGAAACTCCAAAAAAAGACTTACCACCGAAGCACATATAATATGAGGTCTCGTTCACACAGGCTACATGGTTGTCCTGGCACTCATTGCAAACTGCAAATACTGGTTTATATAGAATTCCATTGGTGAGAAACACAGCTAACTGGAACAACAAAAAAAAAGAGAAAAAAATTTGAGGTTTGTTGTATGGTTTGGAAAGGCCTTCAAACGAGAAGTTTTGAGAGATCTGCATATCAATTGAGGCATAGGATAGGAAGTCAATCTACGTGAGGTCTTTACTCGTTGTCCTGGCTGTCTTGCTGTAGTTGTTGTTGTTGTTGCAGTTTATTGTGTTCTACCTTTTGTCTGTTTGATTCTGTTGAGTGTCAAGACCCAGGAACTCTGTGACTAAGATGGGGTGCAGGGATCTGGGTCTGAGTCGAGTGGGTTGTTGTTGTAGCAGTTAATTGTGTTCTATCATTCGTCTGTTTGATTCTGTTGAGTGTCAAGACCCAGGAAATCTGCGATCCGGCAGTTAAACAGGTGACGAGTATCGTGCGGTCCCTGGTTACAATCGGGACATATATCTTGCACGATGGCATCAATCCTTGCTCTGTAGGAGTTGAGGCGGCTGCATCTGCCGGAACGTAATTGAGGCAGAACTACTCTGCTTTGCCGGGTGAGGTCAATTTCTTCAGGTGCAATGGGTGGCGGTCGTTCTCCAAGGGCTACATTCACCCGGTAGCCATTTACCGCATCTGCTACAGTGTCTGCATGAATGTTGTCTAGACCTGCTTGAGGTTCTCTCTTGTAGCGCTGAACCTCACGCTCTAGATCATGTAGATCTACCTTAAGGTTTCTGGGCGGTGGATATCTATCCACAAGATGATGATTTGGATGGTCTCTGCGATAACAGCCCAAAAGGTATTGCTTAGACAGCATGCAGTTTTGTCTTCTCTTCTTCCACATGAGAACTGAGGAGACAGCCCGTCGCAGTACGGAGGGCGGCATTCTGACAGATCTGAATATTATGTCACTGTGTGTCACAAAGCTGACGAGACCACACTGGCGCTGCATAACTTATCACAGACCGGCCAATTGCTTTGTACGTGGTCAACATGGTTTCTTTGTCGGCACCCCAAGTGCTGCCGGCAAGTGACTTGAGGACCTTGTATCTACTTTTGACTTTATCGCAAATTGCTGCGACATGTGGGGAGAATGTATAAGAGATGGCAAATGTGACGCCAAGTATTTTGGGACACTTGATGGTCGGAATCATTTCTCCATCAATGTGCCACGAGAACCGTCCTATCACATGGCCTGGGCTGATGGAAGCCACGGCAAATGTGTGCGGTGATGGCATGCAAAGCTTTTGTTGTGCTATGCAGTCTTCAAAATCCATGTTGTTGCTCGGCAAATGGATATTCTCCTACGAGGCTCGGGAGGAGTAATGCCTCAAACGTCTTAGCCACTGGTGAGAGAAGGGAGATCGGTCTGTACGACTCCCCCAAACTCGGGTCCTTTCCAGGCTTCAGTAGCGGGATCACTCTGCCCATTTTCTAGACATCGGAAACTATAAGAGTGTTCAAAGACAGGTTGGGCAACAGTAGTAAGGTACTCAACTCCAAGTGAATCCAGATTCTTCAACATCAATGTAGAGATTCCGTCGGGGCCTAACGCCTTGGATGATTTGGCGCCACGGATGACATTCGTAACTTCGCCCATGGTAAATTGCGATGGCTGTTCATCGGCTGGGAGACCACGTATAGGGCGAACGGCTCTCCTCCTTGCCCTGCCACTCTAGGGATGCACAATAAATTGACGGTTGAACAACCTGAAGCATCTCTTTGGATCAGTCACGGTTATTTCGCCAAAAGTGACTGAGGTCCTGTCTACCGGGGTTCGAGGGTGACTTAACAGTAGGCCACAGTTTACCTACACCGGAGTCTAAGTAACATTGCTCCAAATGTTCCAGCCACAAATTCCGCTTATGTTCGTTGACTACCCTGTTTATTTCCAGATTCAGCTCACTGATTCTGGGATTAGTGGGGTCCATATCACGAATCCCATCACGCTCGTCTGCGAGTACCACTGTTTGCGCCGGGAAATTGGGCCACACTTGGGGTATTCGACCGGCTGGTATAAAGCGAGTGGCTGCTGCGTTAATGATGTCTCCGAATTTCCTCTCAGCCACTAGCACTTCCGAGGTGGGTGGCAGTTCACTGAAGCGGCGATTGGTATACTCTCTGAAGCAGGCCAATCGTCCTTCTTATGATTGATAAACGTCCGGCACTCAGAGGTTATGAAGTCGGGTAATCGGTCGATGGTGAGAATTATGGGCAGGTGGTCTGACCCCAAAGAGATGACGGCTTGCCACAGTACGTCACTCAGGAGATCAGGGCATGCAATGGAAACGTCTGGCGAGCTGCTGCACCTCCTCGTAATCGTAGTGGGGGCATCCTCATTCACAGTGTTCTGCCAAAGCTATGTCACGCCGGTCGATACTTAGGGGAGAATGCCATGAAGTGTGATGCACATTAAAGTCCCCTATAACCAGACGATTATGGCCAGATAGTAACCCACTTATGTCGGGGTTGTAAGATTGGCCATTAATCAGGACACAGCTACCAACCGGCGGTATGTTCACGTTTTGTAACTCTATCTCGGCAATACCGGACCTGACGGCTATCCCCATGCACTCCATGTAGGAGTCACTAGCGCCAGGCGCAGGCGCGAGATGGCTCTATATTGCACAGAATGGTATATCACGAAGGCCAATTCCCCATCTCTATTCCTTGAGCGATCCTTACGTAGCACATTGTATCCGTGACAACTGTGCAAGCTGCAGATGTTGGTCAGCTTTGTCTCCTGGATCGCTGCGACCAATATGTTCTTCCGAATCATAAAATCCACAATCCCATCGATCTTGCCACGAAGACCGTTGCAGTTTAGTCGCGAAAATGATACACTTCCTGGCGCCGGCCTGGCAATATTGGGGGTGGAATGCTGCTGTTGTGTATATTGCCGTACAGGACAGGTCGGCATAACCGGTATGACTATACTCCGGTAGTGAAGTGAGGCTAGAGCAAGATCGGAAATGTACCCACTCCATGCACCGGTTACACCTCACCGACTCCCACTGATGATGGAGGCGGTTCCGGCAAACCGAACAAAACCAGGGTCTGGGGTTCTTTTCAATCCCGGCAGGGATCAGAATCGTGCGGAGAAGGCACTACGGGATGTGCCTCTCCCATGACGAAAAAAAGACGAACACGTTCACTGAGGCGGCAGCCCTTGCCGATGGGGGTTCCATCGGGTCAATCCGGGGCGAACAACCGGCTGCCATGGGATTGATACTTGCTGTAGTATCAATATATGGTGTCTGCTTTCTTGTTTTTGGCTTAGTTTTGTTAAATTTCCAATTTCTAAGAATCCAAACTCTAAGGGCTTGAGGTGGCTGCATTTGCCATAATAAAGTTTAGCCAGAACTGCTTGAGCTTCAAGAGTTCAAGAATCGCATTCATTCGGTGGCTGTTGAACGCTCCGTTATCGTATTCTCCTGAATGTTGTTTAGAGCTGCCTGATACTACACTTGATCTAGCCGCTCTCTTAAGTACCGCTGACCCTTTCGCTCTAGATCATGAAGATCTAAACTGAGGTGCTTGGGAGAGTTTTAGGTGTTCCAGTGCATCCAATCCATCGATTACAAATTACTTATACAGATCAGTGATAATTCTGGTTCTGACAAACCAAAAACCGTGGTATGACACAATTCCCACATTGATCGAAACATATAACATTTTACACTAAGACACCAACTCCAAATTGATGATGAATCGAGTGAATCCATGGAGTTAATCCGCCTGACATAGGACTGATCAAAGTCGGAAATCATCCCAACTTTCTTGTTTGCTTTGTAGTTGACGAATTTCTTAAACCATAGCGCACTGAACTAGTTGTAATGGACAAAACTTTCTCTATTCATACCAAAAAAGTTAGAAATTTGAAAACCATTGCGAAACTTTAACTCAAACTTCTAAATTTCACGATTATTGAATCGATACTATTGCTCATTCTATTGTGGTTGTTTGATTTTGGCTAAGTCTCATATCTAGTAAGGGGCAACAAGATTTTACAATTCAGCGCAAGTTATTCCTAACATCAAATGTCTATATTTACCTATGTACATATGAAAATAAACATCGCAGTGCTGGTGCTTGCAGCCACTCCACTTTGAGGCCTTAGACGAAAAATAACACCTTTCGAAATACATATTAAACACTTGGTGTATTTTTGAGCTGTGATGAAGGTGTATCATCGCTATCGCTACTAAAAGGCTCCTGTTTAGAGAAAACTCTCATGAACATTCCATTAAGGAACAGGGGCAAACTTTTCACATATCATTGAGTGCTGTCCGATTCAAGTTTAAGCTCAATTATAAGAATAAAAAGCCAGTTGAACTTGTGCACAGATTTGGCGCAAGGAAATCTCTTATCAATCTCGACATTGCGGGTGAATTTAATAGAAATCGGTTCAGATTCCCATGCGGTTTCCATATATATGCATCTATCGCCCCACTTCCACTTATAGAGTCTTTGCAACCTTCACAAAAAACTTTGCATTTCTATTACGACTAAAAGACTAAGGTTTTTCTTATGACTCTTCTGAAAAATTTCACAGAAATCTGTTCAGATTTAAATTTAGTTCCGACAACTTAGCCTGCATACTCAATGTTGTGTACGGTATCAAAAGCTCAGCTTCACCAACTTTAGACCGCCCTTACTTGTAATATCCTAAAAATTGTCCAAGTGACACTGGCACCAGACTGTCACTAATGTTACCTAGAGAAAATCAACCTTAGTTTTGCTCTACGAGGCTTAGTTAAGGAAATATGGGCATTTTAAGTTGTGGAAGGGAAAATTAAATTTTTTTGGCGATTTTCATAAATTTCGTGAATTTTCGGAAGTGATCGCCAATTAACCTTAGTTTTGCCTTACGAGGCTTAGTTAAGGAAATATGGGCATTTTAAGTTTTGGAAGGGAAAATTAAATTTTTTGGCTTATTTTCATAAATTTCGTGAATTTTCGGAAGTGGTCACCAATTAACCTTAGTTTTGCCTTACGAGGCTTAGTTAAGGAAATATGGGCATTTTAAGTTTTGGATGGGAAAAAATAATTTTTTGGCCGATTTTCATAAATTTCTTGAATTTTTGGAAGTGATCGCAAATCAACTTTAGTTTTGCTCTACGAGTCTTACTTGAGGAGATATGACCATTTTAAGTTTTAGAAGGAAAAATTAAATTTTTTGGCGGATTTTCATAAATTTTTTTAATTTTTGAAAGTGATCGCGAATCAACCTTGTTTTTGCTTTTGCGAGGCTTAGTTAAGGAGATATGGTCATTTTAAGTTTTGGAAGGAAAAATTTAATTTTTTTTTTAAATTCGCCAAAAAATTAAATTTTCCTTTCCAAAACTTCAAATGGCCATATCTCCTTAACTAAGCCTCGTAGAGCAAAACTAAGGTTGTCTTTCTCTAGGTAACATTAGTGACGGTCTGGTGCCAGAGACACTTGGACAATTTTTAGGATATAACAAGTAAGGACGGTATAAAGTCGGGTGAAGCTGAGCGAAACTAAATTTAAATCTGAACAGATTTCTATGAAATGTACCATTGATCAGAAGAGCCATAAGAAAAACCTTAGTGACAAATTAAGTGAGGATCGGCTAACAAATACCAAATTATTGCAATTTTAGTCAAAATCTGACGAAAATCTATATGGGAGCTATATCTAAATTTTAACAGATTTTAGCCAAAATCGGCAAACATAGTTATCATGTGCAAAATGTTGAGATATTCCGTTGAGAAATATGCTGACAAAGGCTCTAAAAGTGAACATTGGTTGATAATTACATACATTTGTGGGAGCAATGTCTGAATGCGAACCGATTTCTATGAAATTCAAAAGTAATGCCGGGAGTCATAAGGGAATCCTTTGTGCCAAATATGATGGGAAAGGGTTAACAAATGACCGCATTATTGCAATATTAGTCCAAATCGAATGAGCATATAATATATGGGAGCTATATCCTAATCTGAACCGATTTCGAACCAAAATCCACATGTTTTGTGGTAGTCGTAAAAGAAAGCTTAGTGCAAAGTTTTGTGAAGGTCGGTCGATAAATGTCATTGCAAAGACACTAGAAGAGGAAGTCGGGCGATAAATACATATATATTGGAAACTATAGGTGAATCTGAACCGATTCCTATTAAATTCATCCGCAATGTCGAGCTTCATAAGAGATTTTCTTGTGCCAAATTTCGTAAGATTTGCTTCACAGTATGGGAGTTGTTGACTGGCTTCTTACCAGTGTATTTGGTCTGTCGCTGTCATTTCGACAAGGCCCTTGAAAGGAAAGGCCTCCTAATGTTTCACACTATTTCCACACCTTCACACTAATATCCAATCCTAATAAAATTGTGTTTGCCTATGTTTATTTTTTTTTTGTTTTATCTCAAATTATTAATAGCGATACGACATTCAAATTATCATAAAAATTTCTTGGTCTCTTATCTTGCCCACAAACCCTACCCTCTGCCCTGAGTTCAATGATTGTTGGAACAAATCTATAGTTAAACAAATCTATAGTTAAACATTTTGGAAATGAGTAAAGTTATTTTTGCTATTTACCAAAACTTGATTGAATTTTTTTTTAAGATTTGCCATTATTAGAAATAATTTTAATTCTCAAAAAAACGAAAAAAATTAAATTTTTTAATATTTAATTTTAATAGAAATTTTGATTAAAATTTGATACGTTGAAAAAGTTTTATCGAAATTGTTTGTTTTTTTTTAGAAAATTGATCAACAAATTATTTTCCCTGAAAATAGCGTAAAAATTGTATTTTCATAGAAAATGTTGTCGAAATTGAACTTTTGTAGAAAATGCCATACAAATTTGATTTTTGTGGAAAATTTTAAAGAATTTATCGCCTGTTGTTTTGTGGCTTTCGATTATCAATGAGCTTTCGAAGACTTTTGGAAAGGAAAAGTCCACTGTTGTCGCCTATGTGGATGATGTCCTCATCATGATGTGTGCCCACTTTATCTTGAATATGACGGACCTCGTTCAGGCTGCATTATGGAAGCTGTGTGGATGGACAATGGGCTTGGTATGAACTCCAGAAGGAGTGAGCTAGTACCATTGACCTGTAAGTGGAAGCTTGATGTTTTCACGGTACCCCTGGATAGAGTAGAGCTACCATTCTTGATAAAGTAGACTAGAGAATGAAGTGTGAAATTTTGCACATGATCTCGATAACACCTCATCTTTAACCATTTCAAATATGGTGTTGTGGTCTGGTGGACGGCGCTTCAAAAATCCACCAACTGCTCAATACTTAACTGGATCCAAAGGATGGCTTGTTTGTGCATTACAGCCGCACTGAGGACGACACCATCTGATGCACTGAATTTAATGCTACATCTTACGCCTCTGGACATTGTGGCTACCCAAATTGCAGCGACCACTGCCGTGAGGTTAGTCATGTGGCGGCCACGGACACTGTTGTATACATGATACAATATCCGATGTCCCAGGCAGTGTGGATTACACCCTACCTGAGACCCGCTTTTTCATAAAAATTACTGTACCACTATTCCTGATAGCACCGATTGGTAACAGAAGCTACATAGACTTCTATATGGATGGTTCCAAACTAAACGACCAGGTGGGCTTGGGAGTGTACTCTAAAGATCTAGAACTGGTCATATCGAAGAGGTTAACCGACCACTGCAGAGATCCATAAATGGCATAAATATCTTCTCAGACAGCCAGGCAGCCATTAAATCCCTGGAGAATGTATTTCTGAACACAAAAACCGCCCTCGATTGTCGCAGATCTCTCAACGAGATGGCTGAATAGTTCAAAATTCACCTGTTCTGGCTGCCGGGCCATAGAAATATCCCAGGGAATTCTAAAGCGGACGAGCTTGCCAGACTAGGAACTACCTTACACACTCCAGGGACACTGGAATCTATGGGTATGCCTCTAGCGACATGTAAGCTAAGTTTTCAGGCCCAGGCCCGAAGGGCAACGAATGATAGATGATCACAAAGAGGGGGCTATGAGCATTCCAAAACTATGTGGCCTCATCTAGACTTGAAAAGGTCCATTGCTTTGCTGTCATTAGCTAGAACAGACGTCTCATTCATTGTGTCCGTCATGACAGGTCACTGTAATCGGAAAAGTGCTGACAGACTGAAGGTTGCCAGCAACGACATCTGCAAAAGCTTTAGGGACATCGAGGAAGAGGTTATAGAAAACCTTGTGTGTGTGTCCCGGACTAGCAGTCAGCAGTAGTCCCATTTTAGGTTCTCATTTCCTTGAGAACCTGTCTGATTAAGCGGATGTGAGCATTCGCAAGTTATTGGGCTTTTTAAGGCGATCTGGTTGGTTCAACGGTAGGAACTAGCAGGCATCTTCCTTCTTCTGTTGTTATGGTATCACAATGGACGAAAACGTCTAAGTGAGTCTGATGGCAGACTGCCACTTAAACAACACCTAACCTAATCTACATCCCCCAAAAACAAAAGATGGTTTCTATTGTTGTATTTTCGGGGACCGCCCGAAACCCGCCAAATGGATATATATGTAGCTTAGAACGGACTCATTAACTGCAGTTGGGAGTAGAGTAAAAATTTGCCTAAGAACCGAGCAGGGGCAAACTTCTTACACATCAATGAGTGCTCTCCGATTCAAGTTTAAACTCAATGATATACCACTTTGGGCAGAATTTTTCCATGACCATGCATGGTATGATACCTCGCAAATGTCGCCAGCATTAAGTGGCGATAATCACTAGGAGGCCACCGTGGCGCAGAGGTTAGCATGTCAGCCTATGACGCTGAACGCCTGGGTTCGAATCCAGGCAAGACAGAAAAGAATCCTGGCATCAGAAAAAAATTTCAGCGGTGTTTTCCCCCTCCTAATGCTGGTAACATTTGTGAGGTACTATGCCATGTAAAACTTCTCTCCAAAGAGGTGTCCCACTGCGGTACGCCGTTCGGACTCGGCGGAGGCCCCTTATCATTGAGCTTAAACTTGAATCGGACTGCACTCATTGATATGTGAGAAGTTTGCCCCTGTTCCTTGGTAGAATGTTCATGGGCAACATTTGCATTTGCACTGCTTTCAATTTTGTCCGATGTTCTTCTCGGCAGGATTCAAACGCAGGCGTCCAGCGTCATAGACGAGCATATGCTACAATGGCACGAATTCGATATTCACATTCAGGGTGAAGTGTCCCCACACTAAAATATACATAAGAGAGTAAAAGAAGGCGCAGCGGAGTGGGCCCGCTTCGGCTAGTTTAAAATAAAGCCAACTTGTGTTGTATATACCAAAGTTTGGACACTGGAACTGCTTTAGCAATGTTTTTATGGTATTTTCATTTGTAATTGGCGGTTACCTTAATTGTTTGTTCAGTTACACAATCTTATTTTGGCCTTATCGATAATGATAAGGGGCGTATATTTACTGTCACCACGCATATTATGAAAGTCTACTTTTTTTTTGAGAATAATTCTATATTTTGTCTTTAATTATCCAATTCAAGTGTGTACTTGAAAATGCCGAACATTAATTATATACACATTTTAATGACCCAATATGTTAAGACTTGTTTTAAAAAGGGCGTTGAATTGAAAAATTGCATATTTGTTCACTTTACCATCTTTATTGAGTTGTTTTTGTTCAAAGCATAAGTATATATGCATGTGACATATAATGCACATACTTTTCTAATCATATCTAGATATAAAAGTTCATTGTTAGAAATAAATTATATTTTAAATGACTATATCTAAACCACGTACACACCTTTTTCTAAAAGTTTGAATATGAATTTACTTTGTTTTTGTAAATAATTATAATAAGAAAAATGAATTGTCTTACATTTTGTAATGCGCTTATAAAAGAAATTTATATGGAAAGTTAATTGTGCGGGAGATATCGAAGAAAAAATGTGTAACGAAAGTTTGAAATATCAAGATCGTATTTTTGTTCTCTGAGAGCCTTAGCAGCTTTACAAGATAAATGGAAAGATGGCACGCCTCTGTTTGGGATAATCTTTGAATTCTTTTCGGTAATTACGGTGTTTGCCCAAGGCCCATACAGTCATTTGGAAGGCGCCAGCAAAAGCGAAAAGCAAAGCTGGCAAACATGATGTCATAATGGAGAAGGATAACCAGGCTCCAATTTCATAAGTGTAGTTGGGGCAAGAAACCATGCTGTAAAATTAAAAAAACAAAAATGTTTAATTTAAAAACACATTCAACAATGGTCAGAGACATTCAAAATACTTACCGGAACAAATTGGTCAAAGGATTGCCATCGGGAACAGGAATACGGCGAACTTTTGTGCCGGGTGGACGCAAATTACGCAAAGCAATGTGCACAGAGAAGTTGCCTAATTCACAGAACTGGAATAAATTTGAAAAAAAAAACAAAGTTAGAATATAACCAAAGGTATGTAAATACTAAAAACGTGCACTTTAAACTTTAGCCCAAACTTTTTAGAGGTGTCGAATTTCCCGAAAACCTTTCGTTTGAGTCCCATATTGCCCCGATCGGTGCACTTTGATTTTTGGCAGTACTATTGGGGCGGTTTTGGGCTTGGGACTACTCCCTAGGTACTTCAACCCAATCGAAAATATCATATTCATTCTCTACTGCCAAATACTTTTCATTTAAGTCCTATATTGCACCCATATTGGGCGGTTTTGGGCCTGGGCCGGCTCTCTTGATACTTGAATCCAATTTTCAAATATCATATTCATACTCTACTCTCGGAATCTTATATTATCCCGATGGGTCCACGTTTTATTGGGTTGCCCAAAAAGTAATTGCGGATTTTTCATATAGTCGGCGTTGACAAATTTTTTCACAGCTTGTGACTCTGTAATTGCATTCTTTCTTCTGTCAGTTATCAGCTGTTACTTTTAGCTTGCTTTAGAAAAAAAGTGTAAAAAAAGTATATTTGATTAAAGTTCATTCTAAGTTTTATTAAAAACGCATTTACTTTCTTTTAAAAAATCCGCAATTACTTTTTGGGCAACCCAATATTTTGGACGATACTCTTGGGCCGACGCCCTAGGTACTGGCATCCAATTTTTGACTCTAAATTCGTATTCCCATCCCGAAAACCTTTCATTTGAGTTCCATATTGTCCCGATCGGTCAACTTTGATTGTTGACAGTACTTCTGGGAAGGTTTTGGGCTTGGGAGGGCTTCCTAGGTACTTGGACCCAGTTTTCATTTGAAAAGGTGGGGGCTAAAGCTTGTTGGCTACGAAGATGACGTTTTCATCTTAGTGTGTGGTCGTTCAGAGAGCATATAATATTGTAGTATGCTGCCAAGATTGGCCAATGGGCTTGACGTTTACCCCCGGAAGATAAAGTCGGTCCTATTCACCAATATAAGTAATTGTTGTGTGCTTAGGGGACCTCTCCTAGATGGGCTGGAGCTATCGCTCTCACTATTGATAGGGCTTCTCACAAGCAATTGCAATTTCAGGACTTTGAAATCGCGCTGGTTGATGGTTGTGCACCTATTGTGGCACTGCCTGGCACTGGTTCAGGATTATGGATAAATGAACACCTTTTTCCCTGTCTAAATTATTTTCACAGGCACATAGTCCTTTTGCCATTTTTGACATGGCAGATTGGAGGGAACTTCTTCAGTCCGCCTGCGCCGGACCAAGTGTTTGGGGGCACCGCCCCAACACCCCTAAATCGAACATATTTACCGACCATGGCAATATGGGACCCAAATGAAAGATGTTTGCGAGTAAACTACGAATCTGATATCCAAATGTGGGACCAAGTTTTTGGGGGTCCACCCCTTCCCCAAAACAGCCCCCAAACAGGACTTATTTACTGACCATGGGAATATCGGGCTTAAATAAAACATATTTGAGTGTAGAATACGAATTTGATATCCAGATGTGGGGCCAAGTGTTTGGGGGGCCCGAGAACATACCCCAAAGAAGGCAAATTTACGACCATAGCAATATGGGACTCAAACGAAAGGTCTTTGGAAGTAAAGCACGAATATGATATCAATGTTCGGGAAAAGTGTCTATGGGGCCACCCCACCCCCATAACACCACCCAAATAGGAAGTATTTGCTGAACATTGCAATATGAGGCTCAAATAAGAGGTATTTTAGAGTAGAACACAAATCTGATAAATATTTTCAAAGCCAAGTCACTGAGTGGCCGCCCCATCCCCCAAAACACTCCCCAAACCGGACATGTTTGCCGACTTAGGAAAAACGGAGCACAAATGAAGGGTATTTGGGAGTAGACCATGAATCTGACATCAATATTCGGGACTAACTGTTTAGGGGACCCACCACCATAACAACCCCCAAGTAGGACGCATTTGCTCACCAAGACAATTTGGGTCTTCAAGACAGTGATGCTCGATATTCATAGTTTTTAGGGCCCATACCCCAAACCGGACATATTTGCTGGCTTTTTCAATAAGAGGTTTAAGTGAATGGTATTTGAGATTAGAAAACGAGTTTGATATCCAATTTTGAGGCCAATGGCAATATGGGGTTCAAATATATATGAGAATATAGCACGTTGCTGATATATTTCAGGGCACCGCCTAAATCGGACATATATACCGACCATGTCAATGTGGGGCTTAAATGAAAGGAATTGGGGGGTAGAGCAGGAATTGATACTCACTTTAGGGACTTATTTTCTGGGGGTCCATCCCTCTCCCAAAATAACCCACAAACAGCAATTTTTTACTGACCATCGCAATATGGTGCGCAAATAAAGGTATTTGGGAGTAGAATACGAGTTTGATATCCAAATGTAGGACCATATATTTTAGGCATAATCCCTTCCCCAAAACACCCTCAAAGGGTAAAAATTTTTCGACTATGCCAATATGTGGCTCAAATGAAAGGTATTTAAGATTAGAAAACGAATTTGATAACCAATCTTGGAGGCCATGTGTTTGGGGGACGCCTCATCCTGTAAAATCCCCTCAAAACCAATTGCAATATGGGGTTTAAAAAAGTGGTATTTGAGAGAAGAGCACGATGCTGATATTTTTTCAAGGCCAAGTGTGGGGGGACCACCTCCCCCCGAAAACACCCCTAAATCAGACATCATGAGAATAACGGGCTGAAATAAAGTATTTTAAGAATGCAGTTCACCTTAAATTAGATGATGGTAAATAAGATGGGATTCAGATAAAGGCTCTTATATTGTTAAACTGTTTGTCAAGCAATATACTATTTTCGTAGCATGGTATTTCACTATAAGCTCTTTAAATATTCCAAGGAAAATTTTGTTCCACATAAAGTAAAAGAAGGCGCAGCGGAGCGGGCCCGGTCCAGCTAGGCAATTTATATAATATTGGGTTGCCCAAATTAAAAGAAAGTAAATGCTTTTTTAATAAAACTTAGAATGAACTTTAATCAAATAACCTTTTTTACAATTTTTTTCTAAAGCAAGCTAAAAGTAACAGCTGATAACTGACAGAAGAAAGAATGCAATTACAGAGTCACAAGCTGTGAAAAAAATTTGTCAACGCCGACTATATGAAAAATCCGCAATTACTTTTTGGGCAACCCAATATTTATTTTGAATTTTAAATTTTTATAAGGCGAATTCAAAAATGACTTGACATATAAAATTCCATCAGCAGTGCTGATGCGGCCACCTTATTAAATACGCTTTGACTAAAAAGTTTTTATAAACACACCCCACCTCCCAATTCGCCGCACCATAGATACAATGTAAATATTTACAACAACAACAAAAATAATAATAATATTTTTTAAACTTACCGCAAACAAAGCCAGTGCAGCCCAAACTTGACACATGCAAGGCGATGTAAAGTAGGGATGATTGACATGATATGACACATAAGCTGTGAAGCCCCAATAGTAAGAGCAATTTTTGAAGAGATTACGCAAGGGCATAGTCGAGTGTGAGAAACGATGGACAAAAATCGTTTCCAATAATCGCTTGACATAATGAACAGTGTAACAGGCTGCAGCAATACTGAAAAAAAAAAACACAAAAAATATAGGTGAGACGACATTGCACGGTCACTAAGTTTTAAAAGAAAACGAAATAATGTTGTCACACTCAAAGCGGGTTAATTATGCAAAAATTATACGAATTCAAGTTCGAGCCACCAACAAAATAAAGTGTAAAGGCAATACAAACAAATCAACAGCTCCAAGCTGGCTTGCTGTCTTGCTCGCTTGCTTGCTTGCTAGTCAGCTGGGGTCAAACTGGGTTAAACATTTCTTCATTTTGTCCGTCGATCAGCCAAATCGAAGGTTTTTATACACATGTATAGGTATGGGCGATGTGTGTTTGGTTATTGCTTTTACTGCCAGCAGCTAAGTCTTCTCGACTTTGAATATGTCACTGTTGTGTGTGGTGCATACCAAAGGGAAAGTTTTGAACTGTACAGCAAATCTAATCTTCACAAATTTGTTTTGTTATCAACACTGATAGGAATTCTATGCCATTTTTTGCCAATGACTAGGGTTTTTTACTTACTGGGTGGTAAGGGAAATTGGCACGGTAGCATCTTTGCCATAAACTAATTCGGGACGGGTATAGAAAAGTAAATATACCACAAGTGGGCCAGCATATTCAGCCAAAAACACCGTTTTCCATCCAATTTGAGGGCCCAAATCTTTCACATAGACCTTGTCGCCGGTTCTTAATTTAAGACCATGTAAGGTGTCGGTGTCCTTGAGAGCTTTGCCTCTGGGTTCCAAACGCAAAGACTGCCTGTCAGCGGATGGAGTTTCTTTACGGAACTTTTTACTGATGAGTTGTCTTAAGTGGGCAATGTCAGTGTCGGCTGGCACAGTGATTTTTCCACAGGTTTTTGACGTTTTTGCATTAACGATTTCAAGCTGTGGGCAAAGAGTGATATATAATTATAAGTTGCCTTAAGACAGAAAGTTCTTTGCTTGATTGAATGACATACCTCCATTTTCGTGCTGTTTTCTAAATATCCCAAAAAAAAAAGCAGCTCCGCCTAACACTGTCGCACAGATATTTCTATTCATATTAAACGAGAGGTAAAGAAACTCAATGTTCGATACCGCAGAGAAACATTTTTCACTTCATGCAATGGTTATCGGGTATACAGAGTGTATACAGGGTGACACAAATTAAAGAGGTTTTGGAGCAAGTGCAGTTTCGCCAAATTAGTTACTTACTTTTCCAGTAAAAATTTGCAGGAGAGTGAAAGCCATTTTACTCTCTTTAAAAAATTTGCAAGCAAAAGTACGCGAACGACTTCGAGTGAAAATGTGCAGAAAAAAAGCTGATTTTTGTTTTGGTTTATTTCCTTGCTTGGAAAACAATTTTTTTTAAATAAAAAATGCCGGCGATACTTGTGAGGTATTTTCCTTAGATAAACGTCAATTTATTGACCCGAGAGTGAAAAGGCTAGAAGGGCAGCCATTCGTATGTTGGTGAACGTGTTGCCGCTGGACAGCCCTCACAATTTACAGTGGAATTCCATGGCAGCCGGTTGTACGTACCGCATTGGCACGATGGAATCTTTCAGTGTACAGCAGCACACTGCTACAACAACAACAACCGCGCAGGAAGCTACGAAAGTCATCCGTGGCGTCAAGTCGCCCAAAGCGCTGGTTCCAGACAGAATTTCTACACTGATGCTGAAGCATCTGGATCTGCCTGGAGTCGATTGCCTTACAACTGTCCTCAGCCTATCTGAACACTATTATACTGAAACCTGAAAAGCACACAAGCAAGGGGAAGTCGTACAGACCGATCTCCCTTCTCTCATCAGTAGCCAAGACGCATGAGGGACTTCTCCTTCCGCTCCTCTCGTTGGACAACTTCCATTCGAGCATCCGCATGCATTTCGAAGGATGCATAGGACTACAACAGCTTTACATGCCATCACCCTATACAAAAGTACACTTGTTGTGCTAACAAAGATTCCTAAGATTAACGATCTAATGTTTTTGGATATTGTAGCTAGATAAATTGCTACGACCACTGATGTGAGTCAAATGGAGCTTTCTATTTGGTCATGTTGCGGCTACACTCTGTTATCATTGAAGATATCTGTATGCGTTCACAATTGGCGTACTAATTTTTTCTAATCCCACTGTGCGTCACTTGTTTAACTGCCCAGCTGGACCCACTTAATCCCATGTCAGCATCTTCCCTCCTTAACAAATTCAAATAAACGGTATTGGTTTCATCGTAGCTCTCCGATGAGGATGATTCCATCAAAACAACTAAGAAACCGATAATTGCTCCTTTCTTGGTGGCTGGAAGTATACAATGTTTTAATTTGTCAAGATTTTCCAAATAATTCCGCACATTTTGGACTTACCTTATAATATAGAACAACCGACTTGAGGTAAAGTTACAACTTCATTTGTCGAGTCTTCTGTACCTGAACACTAGCTGCTGCCATGAATCTTCATTATAAGTAAATAAAAATGAAACAAATTTAATAATTACAAAAAAACAATTTTTATATATTTTACTTACATTTTGATCCATTTTGCCGTTATCTTTTGTATTTTCATGTAACGGCTGCTTTTCATAAACTGCTGACCTTTACAAAACATCTGTTCAAAGTTGCAAATTTCTGCTGCCAAAAAAGTCTTAGTTGAAATTTGCAGGTTCTCTATTTTCTAACTGTCAAAATTTGCTCTCTCTCGCGCTCTCTTCTGCTGGCTGTGTGTTGGCAAAACATATGATTTGTGGTTGTTGTACAAAGGAGACCACCTTTTTGATTATTTCGCCTTGGTAGTAGCTGTACACTACCTGGGTAAATTTGTGTGTGTACCACCCTCCAATAATTGAAACACGTGGTGGTTCACAATAAAATCTCTTTTAGAAACACTTGGCAACCTTGCACAGCTGATACGATTCAAACTAATTTCACAACAGATTGCATCGCTCTCTTCAAGATATTTCAAGCTTTTTATTTAAAATATATCGTTTGCCAATAAATTTAAAACCACATTAAATTTTATAAAGGTTTTCTCGCAGACAATTTCAATAATAAATTGTATGTATGAATGTTATGCATTTGCCAATAAGCCGCAAAGAGATGGATGACACACCTTCTATTACAGTTTTCTTCTGATTTTGCGGCCAGACAGACGTAAACATTAGTGTTTATTTTTTGCCGAAATATTCTGGAAGTAATTAGAAAGAAAAATCAAATGCAAGCAAAGTAGGGCCAGGCCTCCTAAGAATGTAATTGGAAACGTTTTGCACGAAAATGGAAAGCGGCGACGAGGTTGGTAACATTTCATAACATGTCAGAAATAATCAATAACTATGGTTTTTTTTTGTTATATTTAACAGATTCAATTATGTCAAAGTGTTGAGCCTCACGAAGAGGAGGAGACGGTCAAGTCAAAAGCAGTTGTGAAGTTTGCCCAAGTACAGGCCCCGGTGAAATTTAATCGCTTGGAGTGCAACACCAATCTTAATCTGCCACCCTCGAATTGGTTGACAAGTGCGGATAGCAATTATGGACTTCAACAGGCCCTATACCATAATCCCGGCTTTGCCAGTTTTCGCATGGCCCACATGTTTCCCGATTGTGTGGGTGAAGTCGATGTGGTGGCCGATGCGGAAAACATAAAAAAGTTGTTAAAGTTACCCTATGCCTCAATGGGGGCCGTAAGCATGACCGTGCATAAAGTTGGTAATACTTTATTGCTGGATGAGTTCGATATACAAAAGTATTTGCTAAGGAAGGCCGATGATGACTGGACCTGGTTGAGGACTTTTATAATGGAACAAATACTGTCCTATGGAGATGTGGGTCATAATTTTTGTTTGAAAGATAAATCGCGTGAGGCAATACAAACCAAAAATTTACTTTCAAAATTCTTGTATTACTCCCTGAAACAATCGCCTAGTTGTGAGGTGACAAAGACCTCCGCTACGGAAGCAAAGGAAAAGCAAACAGCATTACCGCTTACTGGTCCACTTTTGCCAGAGCCTAAAGTTGAAGAAAACGTGCCAGATCCCAATTCTTCGCACGTTTTTCAACGTAATGTGGTGTGGACATTCGAGGATATACGCATGCTTATCGGCACCGATATGCCCATATTTGGCGGTCCAAATAGGCCCTGCATAAGTCTGAGACTTCGGGATATGGCCAAACCGATTAATGTCCTCACCGGCATAGATTACTGGCTGGACAATCTGATGTGCAATGTACCAGAGGTGGTAATGTGCTATCACTTAGATGGCATTGTACAGAAATATGAAATCATAAAGACAGAGGATTTGCCCCATTTAGAAGATTCACAATTCTCGCCGCAGGTGGTGAAAAATGTGGCGCAAAATATTCTGTCTTTCCTCAAGGCCAATGCCACTAAGGAGGGCCATACCTATTGGCTGTTTAAGGGACGTAATGATGATGTAGTCAAGCTATATGATCTCACCACTTTGTGTAAAAATCAGCAATCCAATGCAAATGACGAGTGCGATGATACGCAGGGGAATCCATTTACAGTACCGGTTGCCATGCTGCTATATACGGTGGCACGTAATATGAAGAACCGCCATGCTCAAATTAGTGCAAAGACAGCCGGAAATATAAGGGCATTGCTGGATAATTGCATTAAATTGTTGCCCAAAGAGAAGTATCCACAAATTGTTACCTCTTCTCATTATATACTCTCGGATTTGCATATTCCCGCGGGCATAGATCCAAAAGATCCAAAATTTGATGTTTGCGATAACGACTCAGATACTCAGTCAGTTTATGAAGAGGAGGAAGAAGGGGACGAAGAGGATGATTTTGAATATGAGGATACATTGAATTTCCGCCAACTAAGCAAGGAACAAAATGTGGCTGTACAGAATATTTGTGACACCCTCAAAGACATTACCTTCGAAAGTCAACCAAAAACCAAAATGGACAACCAACGCCCTTCTCCCTTGATAGCCTCCATTGAGGATAGATGTTTGATTTCTTTGCAACATATAAATCAGGGCCTTTCCTGCTTGCAGTTCTTCAATAAAAATGAGGAGTGCTTCATCAAGGAATCTGAAGCCAGAGCCAAAGATGAGGAGAAGCAAAGAATACTACACGAAGAACAGAATCCTAATATGGCCAAGCCATTTAAACCCATTCCACTGCCCTATGAGACTCTCAGTTCTCCCTCCAAATGGGAAATGTCCTCAGAAAATCCAGCCATTACGCCTGAGCTCGAGACAAAAACCAAGAAATCCAAGTTAAAAAAATCCCACAGCAAAGACTTAAAGCCATTATTAACCTCACAAACGTCGGAGACCCATAACATGCCTCCCCATCAGATTGCCGTCAGTTTCAACTCTCAACTCTTTGGCTCGTGGAATGTCCATTTAAAGCTTCTATTGCTGGAAAAGGCCTGCTTAACCTATGCCACATTGGCCGAACACAACTATGTGCAGCAGAAATTTGGCCTAAGTCTGCGTTACATCTACAAGTCATGCAAGTGCCAACATGTTGTACTTAAATATGTCTCAACCATGGTCTCGCAAAAGCGATGTCTGCTGGGAAGAGCCGGAGATTGTTTATTTCAAATGGCCAAGAATTGGGAAAATATAGATGAGAATCTAAAAGATTTTCACAAGTCACACAAGGACGAGAAATACATTGACAAGGAGTTGGAAAAGGAATTGGGTAAGTATTGTATAAATGTGTATCTCGGAAGAAGAAAATGTCTTGATATATTATGCTTTTAACCATTTTAGACATAGAGTCCTGTCCTGAGCTCATAGTACCCCAAGAAAATGTCGAACATCTTATGGTATCAAGCTGTGCTTGCTACGAGAATGCTTTGGAGGAGGTGAATAATTCAGCAAGCAAAGATAACACCGATGAGGAGGCTTGCCATGAGCTCTTGCGCCGTTTGGGAAATGTGCGCAATGAATTGGGTGTGAAATATATGTTTTGGTCTCAAGAACAATATACCAAACATATGGAGGAGATTTCCGAGAATAACGCTGAGCAACAAGAAAGTGTACAGAAGCTTAGCGACGACCTTGACGACCACAAGGATGATAAGACTTCCAAGGAGGATCCTTTGTTTTTGAAATTGGCCATGAAATCATATGATTGCCTGATACGCGGTATAAAGGCCTTTGGCTTGGTGCAAGATAACGTCAATATGGCTTTTCTCTATTGCAATATGGGTAGATTTATGCGCTTTAGAGCTCATCTCGTTATAAACAATGAAAAGTAAGTACACCCACACTTATATGATTGCGTGTTTAAAGGGTAGATGTTCTTATACAGTTCTTGTTGTTCTATTTAAGCCTTGATGTCATACAACAACAGAAGAGATTTTACAATGAAGCATTTTCCTACTATGAAAAGGCCCAAGATGTATTAGGTTCTCGCAAATCCAATGCTGAACTATGGGATCTGGTTAATTGGGAACTATCTACTGCCACATTTACTTTGGCCAAGCAGCTTCAGGATTGCAGCAGAGCAGACGAGGTTTGTGACATTTGAGTTGGGTCCAAGGCAAATTTTTTGTAACTCTCGATTTTCGTTTCAGGCTTGTCGCATTGACTTGGAAAAGGAAGTCTTGGATCTCTTGCAGAAATCGTTAAAACTCTGCGATGTTGAACATCCAGGTTCAAGACAAATCGTTTATACTTATCGCTCAGGATTAATTCATCAAAGGTAAGTGGAAATTCATATTCTGTACACAACAAGAAAATGAGTGTAAGGAGATAGATTATGCAATTCTTAATGTTCTGCTTGAAAATTTTGGGATGGAGTGGCTGCGGGCAAAAAAAAGCATTATTGTTGTTGCAGCCACATTATTGCAGGTAGGCATCACTACTTGGTCAGCTACTTTTAGTTGTTGTAGCCAAGTTCGTTGGAAGTACACACATTGATATGTTCTGAGATTTTTCTAATCTGGCCATGGTCTTGAGAGCTATCTCCAGAAATCTGGCCGTTTCAATTAGAGCGGTACATAGCAAATCTGCAGTTAGTTTAGGTTTAGGTTTATCCGGATCCGTACATTGGGGAACCTTTCATCTGCTAATTGCGCTCACTGCTTTTGGTCGGGAAATTTGGTCCTATGATAGGCATTCGATTGTTCGGGATGAAGCGGGCGGTGAACATAATATGTTTTCGCTATGGTCCCTGAAAAATGGAAACCTTAGGTTCATTGTGTTCGCCCTAGAAGAGAAGAGGATAAGAAACATACAGATAGACATCCACAAGTACAAAGCATTAGAACGAGCAGAATGGTAGCTAAAAACCAACGCATAGGATAAGAAACATTAATCCCAAGGCAGCTGGTCAGGGGCTGTTGCCTCACTTTAAGTGTTTTGTCATGTGTTTTTTGGTAAGACGAAGAGATCTTTACTGTTCGCTGGGACTGCATACATCACTGGTCGGTGTTTGATGTGGTGGGAGAATTTTCCCACTTACTCTGGCTTGATGAGTATAGCGATAATGAGTGCGTTGCAAGGTAGTGTTCCAACGTAGCCAGCAGTGCGTCACAAGTGTCGTCATCGTCGGTCTATGTGACCCCTCCAACTTTTCGCAAAATGCAAAATTTGCCCATAAACATTCCATTAAGGAACAGGGGCAAACTTCTGCCATAGAACTAAGTGCTGTCCGCTCCAGGTTTAAGCTCAATCATAAGGGTCATTCTTTTTATAGTTGAGTCCGAATGGCGTGCCTCAGTGCGACATTTCTTTGGGCAGAAGTTTCTTACATGGCATGTGGCCGGCATTAGGAGATGATAACCACCGCTGAAAATATATTCTGATGTTCTTGCCAGCATTAGAACCCAGACGTTCAGCGTCTTAGGCCGACATGCAAACCTCTGCGTTAAGGGGGCCTCCCTCTGCCTTTTTCTAACCTCGAATTTTGGCGTGTTAGTGGCGGAATGTCTTGCAATTGAATTGTAACAGCCTACGAGGTAAGATCGATTCCACGGCAGCCGGTTGTACGTACCGGATTGACCCGATGAAGTCCTTCATCGGCAAGAGTTGCCGGCTCAGCTGTGAGCTACCGGGCGCCTCCACAGGTTGCGGATAGTGGAAAGCTGCAACGCCAGTCGCGGACACTCAGCGGTATCGAGCGGATAGTCACAGTGAGAGGCCGGGCGGCACCGGCTCTTGCACAAAAACTGAGTGCCTATGATGCTCGATGAGACAAGGCTAGTTATTGGCGCATTTAAATAACCAATGGACTAGGAACGAGCTTGCTCATCTACAGGACTACAGGCTTGACTAGGTTCGCCACCTCCACATGAAAATGTGGCTGCAACAACAACAACTACCCCTATCAGGGTTTTGTTGGAGAATTTCGCAAATTTCACAGCGTGACGACTGCTTCGTGCCCTCATCATTGCTTACATTGGCCGAGGCCTTAAATATATCAAGTCGTGCTATAGAATGGTCCTCATGGTTTTTGACTTATTCCAGGCTTTTGATACGGTCAGCCATGCTATGCTGGGAATACTACTGGACCAATTAACAATGTACAGATTTGCAAATGAATCCCTGCCATGATTCATTTAACAATTTTATCTTTCGCCGCTTATGTTTGTAGTTGTTTTGATGCAAAAACACGTAAGAATTCGTAATAGATTCTGATTCAGAAAAATGTGTTAAATATAATTGACAGCAGATATTTTTGTCACACGTTATCACTTTATTTGCCATAATCTATATCCACTGTAATCATATTTAATTGGCTATGAATTTTAAATCAGCTATTAAGGCTAAATGGTCAGATGGAAAGACTACTGATGGTATGGCAGTGTTAGCTTTCAGTTCCTCATTCGTGGGCAAAGGAGCAAATTGTTCCACTTCCAAACGATCGCACTGGTAAAATATATAGTCCAGACATGCAGCAAATAAATGTGTATAATTGGTATATTCAGGAGTACCACAAGCCGATTTAATAGCAAATGGTTGACCTAGAGAAACATCTTGCACAGCCTCTTCAGCATCTAAATGAGGCAAAAAAAAAAGACAATTAGAAATGTTAACCACCATTTGGTTTTTCCCAACAAGACTTACTGCTACTCCAATCTATGAAATCCTTATCCACAAAACGCTCTGTCATCAAGCGATAAATGCCACATTCGGGAACGCTATTGAAATCCCCACAAAATACAATAGCCAATTGTTTTTCATTTTCTAGATTAAATTTCTGTAGGGTCTTCTTATAAATATCCTCAAGATAAAGCATAGAAAATCCAAACTGTAAAAGCCGTATGTGATCGGCATCGGGATGGAAATACAAATGGGTATTGGCCACCAAAATGTACCGTTCATTTTTCATTTTCAACAAATTTAACTGTAATGTTGTACTACGATTCCAGATGCGTTCGACCAGCTTTTTATTGGATTGAATTTTTTGCCACAAATCCTTAAAGGCCTCCAACGTATTAAGTTGCTCGCCAATATTTATGCTATAGCTTTCAAGCAAATCAAAACGATCTGTACGAAAGAATGTGGCTATGCCCTCACCACAGGAACCCTTCTCGGCAATTATGCCCTTAAAGTTTTGATCTTCAAGCACCGGTTTCAAATCGTATTCAAAGATTTTTTTATCAACCTCTTGCAGGCAGATAATATCAGCATTATAACCCAACAGTTCCTTTATATACAATTGTTTGCGATATTCCACCTTTAGAGCATAGGCTGGACAGTAGGGAAATAAATAGGAGCGAGAATAGTCACTGTCTGCATACAAATCGGCTAGGATGTTGTAGGATACCACACGAAAAGAGTCATCTTGCAGGCGGGTTTGGGTGAATAGGTGTCTTGTTTCAAAAGGACACTGACCAGGTCCTGCTTGGACCTCGTTTTTGCTTATATGCTCCACGGCAGGGCCGACATTCCCAGCCGCATTGCCAGGTGTCAAAACAAATTTTAGCAAATGACCCACATCTTCGTTGGAGGTTTCGTAAAAGAAGCCTTCTCCACATTTGGACCAGTTGGCATGTTGAACATTGCCGGAAGGAGGCTGTAGAATTGAAAGGGAAATTAATTATTTCTATCTGTCTAACTTAGTAATTTATTTACCATTTTTCCTTTAAACCATTCGGCCTTGCAGAACGCTTTATCCGTGTACTTCATTTCCAACTTACTTGGATACACGGCAAATCCAGCCATTATACATGTTGGCAAAACCAAATTGACTATCCAAGGCTGATTTAGCACCACATTATAAGTCTTGTCCAGAATGTGCAAAGTCAAGTTGGCTGAGTTGTTATTTAGGATTTCAGCAAAAGTTAGATCTTCCAGTTTATCATTGCTTCTCCTAAACTCTACGATCAACTATGAAGGGACAGAACATGGCATATTTTTGGGGTGTTTTTTCACTTTTCATTCAAACTTACCTCTCCACTGCCATCTGTTACGGTTTCGGACAAAGGTTCCTGAACTTCAGCCGGCGATTTGCGTTTCACTTTTTTAAGTTTCTTGTTGAATTGCTTCTCAATATTTCCACGTATGCGAGTTAGAGCACCTTCTAGCTTTTCATCCAGTTTACGACAGAAATTGAAGTCCCTGTCTATGTTCAGCTCTGCATTGGTGTAACGAAAGTTTATGTGTAGATCTTGGCTATTGGCGTCATTACGCAGGTACACCCTATCGACCGTCATTCCAATCTTTCGCTGACAATTAGAGGCAGCAGCAGCTCTTGTTTGGTTGCAAATAAACTCAAATGGCTTTAGTTTTAGGACAGACCTTAGCATAACGACTAGGCTGACTGCATCTCTTGTGTTTGTGGGTATTTCTTTGACCCACACATGTTTTCTCATTATATTTGCTTTTGACGTTTATGTATAATCAGCTGTTAGTCTAGTGTTGCCAAATCAAACTCATAGCCAACCATGGCCTTGTTCGCTTTCGCTTGTACTACAATATAATGCGGTTAACGGCGAAGGTTAACCCTTTCAGACCAGAAAATAACACTTCCACCGATTTGTATGAAATTATCAGCAGGTGCTTATTTTTGTGCCGTAGTTATGTGAAAAATACAACAAAATTTTTTGATCCTTAGATTCTGAGTAAAGGACATAACACGTTTGTGTGCCTTAGGTTTTCGGTTTTTACATGTAAATAAATATTTGGAGTATTTATGACATATTAAAGTCAGATAGCACGATCATGTACGGGGGGTCTGAAAGGGTTTAATTTATAGTGGAAGTCTTAATTTAGACTCGCCGAGACAACTTTGGACATTTTGGTGTTACAGTAGCGTTAAACCAAAGCACTGGTAATCCAATTTTCCAACTAACCCTGGGGTTGGTCGCAAGAAAAAAAAAATTTTAGTAAAAAAGAATATGAAAGCCATTTTATGGATTCGGGCCTGGGACTCCCATCCCCTAAACCGGACATATTTGCCGACCATGGCAATATAGGGGTAAAATGAAAAGTATTCGGCAGTAGAGTACGAAATTGATATCCACTTTCGGGGCCAAGTGTCTGGCGATCTGTCCCATCCCAAAATTTCACCCAAACTGGACTGGAAATCACGGCAATCACGGCATAGTGGGACTTAAACGAAATGTAATGGACTCAAATAAAAGCTATTTGAGAGTAGAAAACGAATCTGATATCCAATTTCGGTGTCAAGTGCTTCCATGGTCCGCCTAAACCAGACATGGAGGCCACCTCAGGGTTCGAATCCTGGCAAGAACAACAAATATATGGTAATATAGGAGTAAATCATAGGTATTTGGGGGTAGATCGCTCATCTTATATTTTCTTTTGGGGCCAAGTGTCTGGGATGCCTCCTTACCTCTCAATATGACCTCTTAAACGGAAATATTAACCAACTATGGCAATACATGACTCAAATAGAAGGAATTTGGAAGTAGGACACGAATTTGATATACACATACACAGGGCGAAATGTTTGAGGGGTCGTCCCGTCGTGAGTTTGCAACTGCTGTTACTTCCTTAGTGTTGCAAACTTCACAATTTCTCAGATTGGATTTGTGAGGAAAATCTCTTTCCATGGTGGTGCTAGTTGAAGCAATACTGTAAAGGTTGCTATGAAAAACATTGCAAAATCCAAGTTTTTTGGACGTAAAAGTTCAAGGTCATTTTCAAGGCCGAAACTGCTGTAACTCCTTCATTTTTTGGAATTTTCAAAATTTTTAAGCATTCCGCAGTTTGAAATTCGAAGACGATTCGAACAATAAACAGAATTACTCGAAATTTCACATTTTATTTTTTTTGCATTTTTTTAGCAAAGGCTAACCCCTTACGAAAATTTTAAATTTTTGATGCGAAAAAATTTTTCCAGTTGAATGTTCAGTATTGAAGATTATGGCAAAAAAATCGGTTTAGAGCAACTCCTATGTGTTTTCATCAAGAAACAAGCTCAAAATCGCACAACCAATTTCCGAAAAATCCTAAGAAAATCAAAGTGAGTTTAAAATTGCTGCAACTTCCTTAGTTTTGAGAACAACAACATTTTGAGGACATCATTGGATTCGTGAAGTAAATCTCTTACCGTAAGGATACAGGTCGAAGCAATTTCTATTGCTATTTTCTTGAAAACTTGAGAATATTACTTCAAAATCGCAGAATGGATATCCAAAAATTCAAAAAAAAACCAACGGTAGTTTGCAACTGCTGTAACTTTCTTAGTTTTGCCAACTTCAAAAGTTTTCAGACACCGTTGGATTCGTGATGAAAATCACTTTCCGTAGAGGTGCTGCATAAAGCAATACTGTCAAGTTTTCTTCAATAAACATCGCAAAAACTAATATTTTTGGGCGTAAAAATTCAAGGTCGTTTTCAAGCCCAAAAACGCTGTATCACCTTCATTTTTTCGAATTTCGAAAATCTTCTAGCATTCCGCAGTTCGAAATTCGAAGACGATTCGAACAATAAACAGAATTACTTGAAATTTCACATTTTACTTTTTTGCATTTTTTTTAGCAAAGGCTAACCCCTTATGAAAATTTGCAATTTTTGATGCAAAAAAAATTTTCGAGTTGAATGTACAGTATTGAAGATAATGGCAAAAAAGTCGGTTTAGTGCAACTCCTATGTATTTTCGTTGAAAAACAAGCTCAAAATCGCATAGTCAATATCCGAGAAATGCAAAGAAAAAAAAAACAAAGTGAGCTTGCAACTGCTGTAACATCCCCAGGTTTGCGAACTTCTAAATTCTGAGGACATAAGAATAGCGGGGCTAACATAATAAGGATTAGAGCTCACATAAAAGCTAAGCACTCCCCAGGATTGTTTCATCTTCTCTCTCAGCATTTAAAAACTACTTTGTTTTCGCCAAATAATTTTAAGTAACCCCCCGCACCCCCACCCCCCAAAGACAACAAATATCTTTTTGTGATTTTTCGAACATCTTCCAGCTAGAGATCATATTTATTTATTTATTTGTTTATTATACAATTATAAGGCACACGTGGCCGATTAACAATCACAATATTCAGCATTTCTTATAATACTCCATCCAAAAACAAATTTATAAATAATTTAATTATAATCTTAATAGTCAGCCCTATTATCGGTTAAGTGAATATAAAAAAAAGTTTCGTTCCCAGCAGCAATGATTTCTTTTCAAAGAATAGCATAGCAAAGAACGTATAAAAGTTCAGCAAGTGTGTGCTATTATTCAATCCCATGGCAGCCGGCTGTACATACCGGATTGGCTCGATGATGTCCTTCATTGGCTGCAACGCAGTTCGAAGACGATTCGTAAAATAAACAGAATTACTTGAAATTTCATATTTTATTTTTGTTTAATTTTTTTTAATTGAGTATACAGTATTGAAGATAATGCCGAAAAATTCGTTTAAGTGCAACTCCTATGTATTTTCGTTAAAAAACAAGCTCAAAATCGCAAAGTCAACATCCGAAAAATGCTAAGAAAATCAAAGTGAATTTAAAATTTGCTGTAACTTCCTTAGTTTTGAGAACTTCAACATTTTAAGGACACCGTTGGATTTGCAAAAAAAAAAAATGTCTTACCGCAAAGGTGCTGGACGAAGCAATACCCCTTCCTATTTCCTTGAAAACTTAAGAATATTGCTTCAAAATCGCATAATTCATATCCAAAAAATTAAAAAAAAAAACCAACGTGAGTTTGCAATTGCTGTAACTTTCTTAGTTTTGCCAACTTCAAAAGTTTTCAGACACCGTTGGATTCGTGAGGAAAATCTCTTTCGGTAGTGGTGCTAAATGAAGCAATACTGTAAAGTTTTCTGTGAAAAACATCGCAGAAACCAATATTTTTTGGGCGTAAAAATTCAATGTCGTTTTTAAGCCCAAAAACGCTGTAACTCCTTAATTTTTTCGAATTTCGAAAAATTTTAACCATTCCGCAGTCCGAAATTCGAAGACGATTCGAACAATAAATAGAATTACTTGAAAATTCACATTTTATTTTTTTTGCATTTTTTTTGCAAAGGCTAACCCCTTATGAAAATTTTCAATTTTTGATGCGAAAAAAATTTTCGAGTTGAGTATACAGTATTGAAGATAATGGCAAAAAAATCGGTTTAGTGCAACTCCTATGTATTTTCGTTAAAAAACAATCTTAAAATCGCATAGTCAATATCCGGAAAATGCTAAGAAAATCAAAGTGAGTTTAAAATTGCTTTAACTTCCTTAGTTTTGCGAATTTCAAAATTCTGAAGACACCGTTGGATTCGTGAAGAAAATCTCTTACCGTAAGGGTACTGGTCGAAGCAATACTCCTTCCTATTACGTTGACAACTTTAGAGTATTGCTTCAAAATCGCTTAATTCATAACCAAAAAATTAAAAAAAACCAACATGAGTCTGCAACTGCTGTAACTTCCTTAGTTTTGCCAACTTCAAAAGTTTTCAGACACCGTTGGATTCAGACACCGTTGGATTCCGTAGTGGTGCCAGATGAAGCAATACTGTAAAGTTTTCTGTGAAAAACATTGCAGAAACCAATATTTTTTGGGCGTAAAAATTCAATGTCGTTTTCAAGCCCAAAAACGCTGTAACTCCTTCATTTTTTCGAATTTCGAAAATTTTCTAGCATTCCGCAGTTCGAAATTCGAGGACTATTTGAACAATAAACAGAATTACTTGAAAATTCACATTTTATTTTTTTTTGTATTTTTTAGCAAAGGCTTACAAAAATTTTAAAATTTTGATGCGAAAAAATTTTTCCAGTTGAATGTACAGTATTGAAGATTATGGCAAAAAAATCGGTTTAGAGCAACTCCTATGTGTTTTCATCAAGAAACAAGCTCAAAATCGCATAGTCAATATCCGAGAAATGTAAAAAAAATCAAAGTGAGCTTGCAACTGCTGTAACATCCCCAGGTTTGCGAACTTTAAAATTCTGAGGACACCGTGAAGAAAATCTCTTACCGTAAGGGTACTGGTCGAAGCTCGAATACTCTTTTCTATTTCCTTGAATTCTTCTAAGTTTTGCTTCAAAATTGCATAATTGATATCCATAAAATTCAAAAAAGAATCAACGTGAGTTTGAAATTGCTGTAACATCCTTTGCCAACTTCACAATTTTTCAGATACCATTGGAATTGGTATTTTGGTGTAGATTGCTCATCTTATATCTACTTTCAGGGCCAAGTGTCTGGGATGCCTCATTACCTCTCAATATGACCTCTTAAACGGAAATATTTACCGACTATGGCAATATATGACTCAAATAGAAGGAATTTGGGAGTAGAGCACGAATTTGATATAAACATTCAGGGCGAAATGTTTGAGGAGCCGTTCCATCCCAAATCACCCTCCAACAGGACTCATTTATCGACCATAAGAATAGTGGGGCAAACGTAATAAAGATTAGAGCTCACATAAAAGCTAAGCCCTCCCCAGGATTGTTTCATCTTCGCTCCCAGCATTTAAAAACTACTTTATTTTCGCCAAATAATTTAAAGTAAATTATTCCTAAGGGTTTAAACAACAACCGCATCCCCACCCCCCACCCCAAAGAAAACAAATATCTTTTCGTGAATTTTCAAACATCATCCAGCTGGAGATCATATTTATTAATTTATTTGTTTATTATACAATTATAAGCCACACGTGGCCGATTAACAATCACAATATCCAGCATTTCTAATAATACTCCATCCAGAAATAAATTAATAAATAATTAATTTCTAATCTTAATAGTAAGCCCTATTATCGGTTAAGTAAATATAAAAAAAAGTTTCGTTCCCAGCATCAAAGATTTCTTTTCAAAGAATAGCATAGCAAAGAACGTATAAAAGTTCAGCAAGTGTGTGTTATTATTCAATCCCAAGGCAGCCGGCTGTACATACCGGATTGGCTCGATGATGTCCTTCACTGGCTGCAACAACAACAAATATAAATTAAAACTCTTTGACTGTGGCTAGTGGATCATGATTCCGGATACGCCATGTATCCTCATCAACATCTTTGTCAAATTGATTAGGGTGCCCCACATACCCAAAGGCCCTTATGAAAATTTTCAATTTTTGATGCGAAAAAAATTTTCGAGTTGAATGTACAATATGGAAGATTATGGTGAAAAATTAGGTTTGGTGCAACTCCTATATTTTTCCTTAAAAAAAGAAGCTCAAAATTGCATAACCTATATCCGAAAAATGCTTAAAAATTCAAGGTGAGTTTAAAATTGCTGCAACTTCCTTAGTTTTGAGAACTTCAACATTTTGAGGATATCATTGGATTCGTGAAGAAAATCTCTTACCGTAAAGGTACTGGTCGAAGCAATACCCCTTCCTATTTCCTTGAAAACTTAAGAATATTGCTTCAAAATCGCATAATTCATATCCAAAAAATTAAAAAAAAACTAACGTGAGTTTGCAATTGCTGTAACTTTCTTAGTTTTGCCAACTTCAAAAGTTTTCAGACACCGTTGGATTCGTGAGGAAAATCTCTTTCGGTAGTGGTGCTAAATGAAGCAATACTGTAAAGTTTTCTTTGAAAAACATCGCAGAAACCAATATTTTTTGGGCGTAAAAATTCAATGTCGTTTTTAAGCCCAAAAACGCTGTAACTCCTTAATTTTTTCGAATTTCGAAAAATTTTAACCATTCCGCAGTTTCAAATTCGAAGGCGATTAGTAAAATAAACAGAATTACTTGAATATTCATATTTTATTTTTTTTGCATTTTATGAAAATTTTAAATTTTTGATGCGGAAAAAATTTTCGAGTTGAGTATACAGTATTGAAGATAATGGCGAAAAATTCGGTTAAGTGCAACTCCTATGTATTTTCGTTAAAAAACAAGCTCAAAATCGCATAGTCAACATCCGAAAAATGCTAAGAAAATCAAAGTGAGTTTAAAATTTGCTGTAACTTCCTTAGTTTTGAGAACTTCAACATTTTGAGGACACCGTTGGATTCGTAAAGAAATTGTTTTACCGCATAGGTGCTGGACAAAGCAATACCTTTTACTATTTCCTTGAAAACTTGAGAATATTACTTCAAAATCGCATAATTGTTATCCAAGAATTCAAAAAAAAAACCAAAGTGAGTTTGAAAATGCTGTAACATCCTTTGTTTTGGGAACTTTAAAAGTTTTCAGACACCGTTGGATTCGTGAGGAAAATCTCTTTCCGTAGTGGTGCCAGATGAAGCAATACTGTAAAGTTTTCTGTGAAAAACATCGCAAAAACCAATATTTTTTGGGCGTAAAAATTCAAGGTCGTTTTCAAGCCCAAAAACGCTGTATCACCTTCATTTTTTTGAATTTCGAAAATCTTCTAGCATTCCGCAGTTCGAAATTCGAAGACGATTCGAACAATAAACAGAATTACTTGAAATTTCACATTTTATTTTTTTTGCACTTTTTTAGCAAAGGCTAACCCCTTATGAAAATTTTCAATTTTTGATGCGAAAAAAATTTTCGAGTTGAATGTACAGTATTGAAGATAATGGCAAAAAAAATCGGTTTGGTGCAACTCCTATGTGTTTTCTTCAAGAAACATGCTCAAAATTGCATAGTCAATATCCGAGAAATGTAAAAAAAATCAAAGTGAGCTTGCAACTGCTGTAACATCCCCAGGTTTGCGAACTTTAAAATTCTGAGGACACCGTGAAGAAAATCTCTTACCGTAAGGGTTCTGGTCGAAGCTCGAATACTCTTTTCTATTTCCTTGAATTCTTCTAAGTTTTGCTTCAACATTGCATAATTGATATCCATAAAATTCAAAAAAGAACCAACGTGATTTTGAAATTGCTGTAACATCCTTTGCGAACTTCAGAATTCTTCAGACACCATTGGAATAGGCATTTTGCTGTAGATCGCTTATCTTATATCTACTTTCAGGGCGAGAACAACAAATACATATATGGTAATTTAGGAGTAAATCATAGGCATTTTGGGGGTAGATCACTCATCTTATATCTACTTTCAGGGCCAAGTGTCTGGGATGCCTCCTTACCTCTCAATATGACCTCTTAAACGGAAATATTAACCGACTATGGCAATATATGGCTCAAATAGAAGAAATTTGGGAGTAGGGCACGAATTTGATATACACTACACAGGGCGAAATGTTTGAGGAACCGTTCCATCCCAAAACACCCCCAAACAGGACTTATTTATCGATCATAAGAATAGCGGGGCTAACATAATAAAGATTAGAGCTCACATAATAAGCTAAGCACTCCCCAGAATTTAAAAACTACTTTGTTTTCGCCACCCCCTCCACAAAAAACAAAAAAATTTGTTTGTTATTTTTCATACATCTTCCAGCTGGAGATCATATTTATTTGTTTATTATACAATTATAAGCCAAACGTGGCCGATTAACAATTACAATATTCAGCATTTCTAATAATACTCCAACCAAAAATAAATTGATAAATAATTTAATTATAATCTTAATAGTAAGCCCAATTATCGGTTAAGTAAATATATAAAAAAAAAGGTTCGTTCCCAGCATCAATGATTTCTTTTCAAAGAATAGCATAGCAAAGCACGTTTAAAAGTTCAGCAAGTGTGTGTTATTATTCAATCCCATGGCAGCCGGTTGGTTGTACGTACCGGATTGACCCAATGACCTCCTTCATTGGCAAGGGCTGCCGCCTCAATGTACACCACACTGCTACAACAACAACAATATTATTCAACACTATTTGACTGACTAGTGGATCATGATTTCGGATACGCCATGTATCCTCAATACAAATCATGATCCACTAGCCAACAACATCATCTTTGTCAAATTGATTTGGGTGCCCTACATACCCAAAGGCTATTGAGTACGGTGTAGAGCACGTTTTTGTTTCGAAACAGGGCTCAATAAGTCCTCTAAATAATAACCGAAAAAAGCTTAAAAAAATCAAAGTGAGATTCAAATTGCTGTAACTTCCTTAATTTTGCGAACTACGAAATTCTGAGGACACCGTTGGATTTGTGAAGAAAGTCTCTTTTCTTAGTGGTGCTGGATGTATAAATACTGTAGAATTTTCTATAAAAAACATGGCAAAATCCTTTTTTTTTTGGGCATAAAATTCAAAGTCGTTTTCAGGGCCTAAAACGCTGTAACTCCTTAATTTTTCCGCAGTTTGAAATTCGAAGACAATTCGTAAAATAAACGGAATTACTTAAAAATTCATATTTTATTTTTTTGCGATTTTTTAGCGAAGGCTAACCCCTTACGAAAATTTAAAATTTTTGATGCGAAAAAAATTTTTCGAGTTGAGTGTACAGTAATGAAGATTATGGCAAAAAATCCTTTTTGGTCCAATTCCTATGTCTTTTCTTCAAGAAACAAGCTCAAAATTGCATAACCAATATCCGAAAAATGCTACAAAATCAAAGTGAGTTTGAAACTGCTGTCACATCCCTAGGTTTGCGAACTTCAACATTCTGAGGACACCGTTGGATTCGTGAAGAAAATCTCTTTCCGTAATGGTGCTGAATGACGTAATACTCTTTTCTATTTCCTTGAAAACTTTACAAGTATTGCTTCAAGTGTCGCATAACTGATATCCGATCTGTGTAGTGTTCATTGCTGTTACGAGAAGTTTAGCTGCGAGCTACAGGGCGCGTCGACAGGTTGCGGATAGTGGAATTCTTCATACGGAGTAGCTGCAATGACAGTCGCGGGTAATCATCAGAGAGTCTTGGTGAGAGGCCGGTCGGCACCGGCTCTTGCATAAATATTGAGTGCCTATGATGCTCGATATGACATGGCGAGTTATTAGCGCCTTGGTCCCGCGGCTATCGGTCCTTTGGACCGGAACGAGCTTGCTCACCTACAGGACCTTCACGAGGATCGTCACCTTCACATGCAAATGTGGATACAACAACAACATAGACTAATCTTGACAATATGGGACTTAAATAAAAGATATTTGAAAGCATTAAACAGTTCTGATATACAATTTCGGCATATTTCGACATATTTTCCGACCATAGAAATATAGGGGTAAAATGAAAGGCATTCGGCAACAGAGTACGAAATTGATATCCACTTTCGGGGCCAAGTGTCTGGCGATCTGTCCCATCCCGAAATTTCACCCAAACTGGACTAATCACAGCGATCACGGCATTGTGGGACTTAAACGAAATGTAATGGACTCAAATAAAATCTATTTGAGAGTACGAATCTGATATCAAATTTCGGGGTCAAGTGTTTGCAGGGTCCGCCTAAACCAGGCATGGAGGCCACCTCAGGACAAAGTTAGCATGTCCACCTATGGCGCTGAACACCTGGGTTCGAATCCTGGTGAGAACAACAAATATATGGTAATATAGGAGTAAATCATAGGTATTTGGGGATAGATCGCTCATCTTATATGTACTTTCAGAGCCAAGTGTCTGGGATGCCTCCTCACCTCTCAATATGACCCCTTAAACGGAAATATTTTTATGGCAATATATGGCTCCAATAGAATAAAATTTGGGAGTAGGACAAGAATTTGATATACACATTGAGGGTGAGATGTTTGAGTAGCCGTCCCGTCGTGAGTTTGCAACTGCTATAACATCCTTAGTTTTGCAAACTTCACAATTTCTAAGACACCGTTGGATTTGTGAGGAAAATCTCTTTCCGTGGTGTTGCTGGTTGAGGCAATACTGTAAAGTTTTTTTGGGCATAATAATTCAAAGACTTTTTCAAGGCCTGAAACGCTATAACTCCTTCATTTTGTCGAATTTCGAAAATTTTTAAGCATTCCCTAGTTCGAAATTCGAAGACGATTCGTCGTAAAATAAACAGAATTACTTAAAAATTCACATTTTATTTTTTTTGCATTTTTCGGATATTAGTTATGCGATTTTGAGCTTGTTTCTTGAAAAAAAACATAGGTTTGCACTTAACCGAATTTTTTGCCATTATCTTCAATACTATATAAACAATTAAAAAAAATTTTTCGTATCAAAATTTAAAAATTTTCTAAAGGGTTTAGCCTTTGCAAAAAAATGCAAAAAAAAATGTGAATTTTTAAGCTATTCTGTTTACTTTACCAATTGTCTTCGAATTTCAAACTGCAGAATGCTTAAAAATTTTCGAAATTTGAAAAAATTAAGGAGTTACAGCGTTTTTAGGCCTTGAAAACGACTTTAATTTTTTATGCCCAGAAAAACTTGGATTTTGCGATGGTCTTTATAGACAACTCGACAGTATTGTTACATCCAGCATCACTACGAAAAGAGACTTTCAACACGAATCCAACGGTGTCCTCTGAATTTCGTAGTTCACAAAATTAAGGAAGTTACAGTAATTTCAAACTCACGTTGGTTTTTTTAAGCTTTTTTCGGTTATTATTTAGAGGACTTATTGAGCCCTGTTTCGAAACAAAAGCGTGCTCTACACCGTTCTCAATAGCCTTTGGCTATGTAGGGCACCCTAATCAATTTGACAAAGATGTTGATGAGGATACTGGCGTATCCGGAATCATGATCCACTAGCCAGTCAAAGAGTTTTGACTTATATTGTTGTTGTTGCAGCCAATGAAGGACATCATCGAGTCAATCCGGTATGTACAGCCGGCTGCCATGGGATTGAATAATAACACACACTTGCTGAACTTTTATACGTTCTTTGCTATGCTATGATAAGATTATAATTAAATTATTTATAAATTTATTTTTGGATGGAGTATTATTAGAAATGCTGAATATTGTGATTGTTAATCGGCCACGTGTGGCTTATAATTGTATAATAAATAAATATGATCTCGAGCTGGAAGATGTTCGCAAAATCACAAAAAGATATTTGTTTTCTTTGGGGGGTGGGGGTGCGGGTGGGTTACTTAAAATTATTTGGCGAAAACAAAGTAGTTTTTAAATGCTGAGAGAGAAGATGAAACAATCCTGGGGAGTGCTTAGCTTTTATGTGAGCTCTAATCCTTATAATGTTAGCACCGCTATTCTTATGTCTTCAGAATTTAGAAGTTCGCAAACCTGGGGATGTTACAGCAGTTGCAAGCTCACTTTAATTTTTTTTTTGCATTTATCGGATATTGACTATGCGATTTTGAGCTTGTTTCTTGAAGAAAACACATAGGAGTTTTGCCATTATCTTCAATACTGTATACTCAACTCGAAAATTTTTTTTGCATCAAAAATTGAAAATTTTCATAAGGGGTTAGCCTTTGCTAAAAAAATGCAAAAAAATAAAATGTGAAATTTCAAGTAATTCTGTTTATTGTTCGAATCGTCTTCGAATTTCGAACTGTGGAATGCTAGAAAATTTTCGAAATTCGAAAAAATGAAGGAGTTACAGCGTTTTTGGGCTTGAAAAAGACCTTGAATTTTTACGCCCAATAAATATTGGTTTTTGCGATGTTCATTAAAGAAAACTTTACAGTATTGCTTCATTTAGCACCACTAGGGAAAGAGCTTTTCCTCACGAATCCAACGGTGTCTGAAAACTTTTGAAGTTTGCAAAACTACCAATTTTTGATGCGAAACAATTTTTCGAGTTGAGTATACAGTTTTTAAGATTATGGCAAAAAATTCGGTTAAGTGCAACTCCCATGTTTTTTCATTTTCATATTGACTATGCAATTTTAAGCTTGTTTCTTGAAGAAAAGACATAGGAGTTGAACTAAACCGATTTTTTTGCCATTATCTTCAATACTGTATATTCAACTCGAAAATTTTTTTCGCATCAAAAATTGAAAAATTTCATAAGGGGTTAGCCTTTGCTAAAAAAATGCAAAAAAGTAAAATGTGAAATTTCAAGTAATTCTGTTTATTGTTCGAATCGTCTTCGAATTTCGAACTGCGGAATGCTAGAAAATTTTCGAAATTCGAAAAAATGAAGGAGTTACAGCGTTTTTGGGCTTGAAAAAGACCTTGAATTTTTACGCCCAATAAATATTGGTTTTTGCGATGCTCATTAAAGAAAACTTTACAGTATTGCTTTATGCAGCACCTCTGCGGAAAGGGATTTTCCTCACAAATCCAACGCTGTCTGAAAACTTTTGAAGTTGGCAAAACTAAGGAGGTTACAGCAGTTGCCAACTCACGTTGGTTTTTTTTTTTTTTTTTTGAATTTTTTGGATATGAATTATGCGATTTTGAAGCAATATTCTAAAATTTTCAAGGAAATAGGAAAGAGTATTCCTTCGTCCAGCACCATTACGGAAATAGATTTTTTTCATGATTCTAACGGTGTCTTCAGAATTTTTAAATTCGCAAAACTAAAGATGTTACAGCAATTTCAAACTCACCTTGATTTTTTTAGCATTTTTCGGATATTGACTATGCGATTTTGAGCTTGTTTTTCAACGAAAATACATAGGAGTTGCACTAAACCGATGTTTTTGCCATTATCTTCAATACTGTATACTCAACTCGAAAATTTTTTTCGCATCAAAAATTGAAAATTTTCATAAGGGGTTAGCCTTTGCAAAAAAAATGCAAAAAAAAATAAAATGTGAATTTTCAAGTAATTCTATTTATTGTTCGAATCGTCTTCGAATTTCGGACTGCGGAATGCTAGAAAATTTTCGAAATTCGAAAAAATGAAGGAGTTACAGCGTTTTTGGGCTTGAAAAAGACCTTGAATTTTTACGCCCAATAAATATTGGTTTTTGCGATGCTCATTAAAGAAAACTTTACAGTATTGCAGCAGAGGTGCTGCAGTATGCAGCACCTCTGCGGAAAGGGATTTTCCTCACAAATCCAACGCTGTCTGAAAACTTTTGAAGTTGGCAAAACTAAGGACGTTACAGCAGTTGCCAACTCACGTTGGTTTTTTTTTTTTTTTTTGAATTTTTTGGATATGAATTATGCGATTTTGAAGCAATATTCTAAAATTTTCAAGGAAATAGGAAAGAGTATTCCTTCGTCCAGCACCATTACGGAAATAGATTTTTTTCATGATTCTAACGGTGTCTTCAGAATTTTTAAATTCCCAAAACTAAAGATGTTACAGCAATTTCAAACTCACCTTGATTTTTTTAGCATTTTTCGGATATTGACTATGCGATTTTGAGCTTGTTTTTCAACGAAAATACATAGGAGTTGCACTAAACCGATGTTTTTGCCATTATCTTCAATACTGTATACTCAACTCGAAAATTTTTTTCGCATCAAAAATTGAAAATTTTCATAAGGGGTTAGCCTTTGCAAAAAAAATGCAAAAAAATAAAATGTGAATTTTCAAGTAATTCTATTTATTGTTCGAATCGTCTTCGAATTTCGGACTGCGGAATGCTAGAAAATTTTCGAAATTCGAAAAAATGAAGGAGTTACAGCGTTTTTGGGCTTGAAAAAGACCTTGAATTTTTACGCCCAATAAATATTGGTTTTTGCGATGTTCATTAAAGAAAACTTTACAGTATTGCTTCATTTAGCACCACTAGGGAAAGAGCTTTTCCTCACGAATCCAACGGTGTCTGAAAACTTTTGAAGTTTGCAAAACTACCAATTTTTGATGCGAAACAATTTTTCGAGTTGAGTATACAGTTTTTAAGATTATGGCAAAAAATTCGGTTAAGTGCAACTCCCATGTTTTTTCATTTTCATTTTCATATTGACTATGCAATTTTGAGCTTGTTTCTTGAAGAAAAGACATAGGAGTTGAACTAAACCGATTTTTTTGCCATTATCTTCAATACTGTATATTCAACTCGAAAATTTTTTTCGCATCAAAAATTGAAAAATTTCATAAGGGGTTAGCCTTTGCTAAAAAAATGCAAAAAAAATAAAATGTGAAATTTCAAGTAATTCTGTTTATTGTTCGAATCGTCTTCGAATTTCGAACTGTGGAATGCTAGAAAATTTTCGAAATTCGAAAAAATGAAGGAGTTACAGCGTTTTTGGGCTTGAAAAAGACCTTGAATTTTTACGCCCAATAAATATTGGTTTTTGCGATGCTCATTAAAGAAAACTTTACAGTATTGCTTTATGCAGCACCTCTGCGGCAAGGGATTTTCCTCACAAATCCAACGCTGTCTGAAAACTTTTGAAGTTGGCAAAACTAAGGAGGTTACAGCAGTTGCCAACTCACGTTGGTTTTTTTTTTTTTTTTTTTGAATTTTTTGGATATGAATTATGCGATTTTGAAGCAATATTCTAAAATTTTCAAGGAAATAGGAAAGAGTATTCCTTCGTCCAGCACCATTACGGAAATAGATTTTTTTCATGATTCTAACGGTGTCTTCAGAATTTTTAAATTCGCAAAACTAAAGATGTTACAGCAATTTCAAACTCACCTTGATTTTTTTAGCATTTTTCGGATATTGACTATGCGATTTTGAGCTTGTTTTTCAACGAAAATACATAGGAGTTGCACTAAACCGATGTTTTTGCCATTATCTTCAATACTGTATACTCAACTCGAAAATTTTTTTCGCATCAAAAATTGAAAATTTTCATAAGGGGTTAGCCTTTGCAAAAAAAATGCAAAAAAAAATAAAATGTGAATTTTCAAGTAATTCTATTTATTGTTCGAATCGTCTTCGAATTTCGGACTGCGGAATGCTAGAAAATTTTCGAAATTCGAAAAAATGAAGGAGTTACAGCGTTTTTGGGCTTGAAAAAGACCTTGAATTTTTACGCCCAATAAATATTGGTTTTTGCGATGCTCATTAAAGAAAACTTTACAGTATTGCAGCAGAGGTGCTGCAGTATGCAGCACCTCTGCGGAAAGGGATTTTCCTCACAAATCCAACGCTGTCTGAAAACTTTTGAAGTTGGCAAAACTAAGGACGTTACAGCAGTTGCCAACTCACGTTGGTTTTTTTTTTTTTTTTTGAATTTTTTGGATATGAATTATGCGATTTTGAAGCAATATTCTAAAATTTTCAAGGAAATAGGAAAGAGTATTCCTTCATCCAGCACCATTACGGAAATAGATTTTTTTCATGATTCTAACGGTGTCTTCAGAATTTTTAAATTCGCAAAACTAAAGATGTTACAGCAATTTCAAACTCACCTTGATTTTTTTAGCATTTTTCGGATATTGACTATGCGATTTTGAGCTTGTTTTTCAACGAAAATACATAGGAGTTGCACTAAACCGATGTTTTTGCCATTATCTTCAATACTGTATACTCAACTCGAAAATTTTTTTCGCATCAAAAATTGAAAATTTTCATAAGGGGTTAGCCTTTGCAAAAAAAAATGCAAAAAAAATAAAATGTGAATTTTCAAGTAATTCTATTTATTGTTCGAATCGTCTTCGAATTTCGGACTGCGGAATGCTAGAAAATTTTCGAAATTCGAAAAAATGAAGGAGTTACAGCGTTTTTGGGCTTGAAAAAGACCTTGAATTTTTACGCCCAATAAATATTGGTTTTTGCGATGTTCATTAAAGAAAACTTTACAGTATTGCTTCATTTAGCACCACTAGGGAAAGAGCTTTTCCTCACGAATCCAACGGTGTCTGAAAACTTTTGAAGTTTGCAAAACTACCAATTTTTTTCAATTTTTGATGCGAAACAATTTTTCGAGTTGAGTATACAGTTTTTAAGATTATGGCAAAAAATTCGGTTAAGTGCAATTCCCATGTTTTTTCATTTTCACATTGACTATGCAATTTTGAGCTTGTTTCTTGAAGAAAAGACATAGGAGTTGAACTAAACCGATTTTTTTGCCATTATCTTCAATACTGTATATTCAACTCGAAAATTTTTTTCGCATCAAAAATTTAAAAATTTCATAAGGGGTTAGCCTTTGCTAAAAAAGTGCAAAAAAAATAAAATGTGAAATTTCAAGTAATTCTGTTTATTGTTCGAATCGTCTTCGAATTTCGAACTGTGGAATGCTAGAAAATTTTCGAAATTCGAAAAAATGAAGGAGTTACAGCGTTTTTGGGCTTGAAAAAGACCTTGAATTTTTACGCCCAATAAATATTGGTTTTTGCGATGCTCATTAAAGAAAACTTTACAGTATTGCTTTATGCAGCACCTCTGCGGAAAGGGATTTTCCTCACAAATCCAACGCTGTCTGAAAACTTTTGAAGTTGGCAAAACTAAGGACGTTACAGCAGTTGCCAACTCACGTTGGTTTTTTTTTTTTTTTTTGAATTTTTTGGATATGAATTATGCGATTTTGAAGCAATATTCTAAAATTTTCAAGGAAATAGGAAAGAGTATTCCTTCGTCCAGCACCATTACGGAAATAGATTTTTTTCATGATTCTAACGGTGTCTTCAGAATTTTTAAATTCGCAAAACTAAAGATGTTACAGCAATTTCAAACTCACCTTGATTTTTTTAGCATTTTTCGGATATTGACTATGCGATTTTGAGCTTGTTTTTCAACGAAAATACATAGGAGTTGCACTAAACCGATGTTTTTGCCATTATCTTCAATACTGTATACTCAACTCGAAAATTTTTTTCGCATCAAAAATTGAAAATTTTCATAAGGGGTTAGCCTTTGCAAAAAAAATGCAAAAAAAATAAAATGTGAATTTTCAAGTAATTCTATTTATTGTTCGAATCGTCTTCGAATTTCGGACTGCGGAATGCTAGAAAATTTTCGAAATTCGAAAAAATGAAGGAGTTACAGCGTTTTTGGGCTTGAAAAAGACCTTGAATTTTTACGCCCAATAAATATTGGTTTTTGCGATGTTCATTAAAGAAAACTTTACAGTATTGCTTCATTTAGCACCACTAGGGAAAGAGCTTTTCCTCACGAATCCAACGGTGTCTGAAAACTTTTGAAGTTTGCAAAACTACCAATTTTTTTAAATTTTTGATGCGAAACAATTTTTCGAGTTGAGTATACAGTTTTTAAGATTATGACAAAAAGTTCGGTTAAGTGCAACTCCCATGTTTTTTCATTAAGAAACAAGCTCATAGTCGCATATTTTAAATATTTTCAATTTTTGATGTTAAAAAATTTTTCGAGTTGAGTATACAGTTTTTAAGATTATGGCAAAAAAATTCGGTTAAGTGCAACACCTATGTTTTTTCTTTAAGAAACAAGCACATGGTCGCATAATTTAAATATTTTACATATTAAAAATTTTTTTGAGTTGAGTATACAGCTTTAAAGATTATGGCATTTTTGAGTTTGGCAATTTTCAGCGGTGGTTATCCACTCCTTATGCTGGCGACATTTGTGAGAAATAATATGGCAGCCATATTAAAACTTTCCCCAAAGAGTTGTGGCACCAACCCGGCTAAAAAAACAGAGTCATTCATTCATTCATATCATTGAACTTAAACTTGAATCGCACAGCAGTCATGGATATGTGAGAACTTTGCCCTCGTTGCCCTAATGGAATGTTCATGGGCAAATTTGCATTTGCATTGACTTTTACTAATTTTCCGTGTTGTGTTTTCTTTATTTTTCCCCATAGAATTGCCTCTTTTCATCACAGTCAGCTGCGCAATAATTTCTCCGATTCAACAACGTTGCCGAAGACCACACTACAATTGTGTAAATATCATTACGAAAAGGCAGCCAGTATTTTGGATGGCTTGAGAGAAGCTGCTGATTATTTGGTGGTGCAGCTGGAACGTATATCATTGCAAGAATTTCTGGCAGAAAGTTAGTATATATAGAATGCTAGATAATAGCCGCCAACAACAGTCTACACAAAAACAAAAAAAGTTTACCAAAAAACCTTTTTACCCCCACACCCACTTTCTTTAGAGATCTCACTCAGTTTTTTGTGCTGTTTTCTAATTTGAATTTTGTTTTGTTTTTTTTTTTTTGTCTTCTAATTGTGCATAGATTCGCTTCATAATAGCCAGAAAATTAAGCATCTGCAGCAAGTACTTGACACATGTCTCAATTCCAAGCCACTATTCGAGTACGCTTTGAGTAATTGGAATTCATCGGCTGATAATGGCCAACAACCGGCAGCAACCGCCAGCAATGCTGCGGCTGCGACAGCAGCCGCTGGTACCAGTAATGGCGATGCTGAGTTTCAAAAACACATACTCTTATTTGAGAGCCGCTTACAAAACGCCTTGAAGACCCTCATCAAGTTGTGGCTCACCGCTAAGGATCCCAAACAAAAAGCTGATCTATATAAAAAGATGTATATGGAAACCTTGAATATTAGAAAAGTAACAGGGCCGCAGCACGAGCAGACAAGCGTCGATGTTTTGGCACAACAATTTGCCAATCTATTGGAGAGACTGACACAAATGGAACGAATACATGCAAATAATTTAAATAATAACCACCACCACAACAACAACAACAGCAGCAGCAACATCAACCATGGAACTAATAATAATACTAATTAAAAAAAAATAACTGCCAAGCAGTTGCACATGTTAACCTTATAGTTTATTTTTGTTTTTAATGTGCTATTCACTACTAGTACTTCTAACTCTTAACTTTAATGAGAAAAAAAACACACCGCAAGAAAATCACCTAGTATATGTTTCGTCGCCTTTTGTTTATGCAAAAACCAAAAAAACAAAGTTATTTAAAAAAAAAACAAAATAAAACACACTTTTTTCAAAAAAAAAAACAAAATAATTTTGTATTTTTTTTATTACTAAAAACGGCATTAATGGGCTTTGATTTTGTAGTTGTTCTGCCTAGTAGTAGTAAACTGCCTACAGATGGCGGGTTTCAAAGTATTTGAATCCCCACTATTAATACAGAGTTCGGGTTTAGTTTCTTTCACAGGATCGAGAAGATCCTGCCATGTTTTTTATACCCACCACCGAAGGATGGGGGTATATTCATTTTGTCATTACGTTTGCAACACATCGAAATATCGAAACAGAATATCCTATATAGTACATATATTCTTGATCAGCGTAAAAATCTAAGACGATCTAGACTTGTCCGTCCGTCTGTCCGTCTGTTTGTTGAAATCACGCTACAGTCCTCAAAAATAGAGATATTGAGCTGAAACTTTGCACAGATTTTTTTTTTTTATCCATAAGCAGGTTAAGTACGAAGATGGGCTATATCGGACTATATCTTGATATAGCCTCCATATAGACCGATCCGCCGATTTAGGGTCTTAGGCCAGTAAAAGCCACATTTATTATCCGATTTTGCTGAAATTTGGGACAGTGGGTTGTGTTAGGCCCTTCAACATCCTTCGTCAATTTGGCCCAGATCGGTTCAGATTTGGATATAGCCCCCATATAGACCGATCCGCCGATTTAGGGTATTAGGCCAATAAAAACCACATTTATTATCCGATTTTGCTGAAATTTGGGACAGTGAATTGTGTTAGGCCCTTCAACATCCTTCGTCAATTTGGCCCCGATCGGTCCAGATTTGGATATAGCTGCCATATAGACTGATCCTTCGATTTAGGGTCTTGCACCCATAAAAGCTACATTTATTATCCAATTTTGCTGAAATTTGGGACAGTGAGTTGTGTTAGGCCCTTTGACATTCTTCTTCAATTTGGCTCAGAACGGTCCAGATTTGGATATAGCTGCCATATAGACCGATCTTCCGATTTAGTGTGTTAGGCCCATAAAAGCCACATTTATTATCCGATTTTGCTGAAATTTGGGACAGTGAATTGTGTTAGGCCCTTCGACATCCTTCGTCAATTTGGCTCAGAGCGGTCCAGATTTGGATATAGCTGCCATATAGACCGATCCTTCGATTTAGGATCTTAGACCTATAAAGGCCACATTTATTATCCGATTTTGCTGTAATTTGGGACAGTGAGTTGTGTTAGGCTCTTCAACATCCTTCGTCAATTTGGCCCAGATCGGTTCAGATTTGGATATAGCCCCCATATAGACCGATCCGCCGATTTAGGGTATTAGGCCAATAAAAACCACATTTATTATCCGATTTTGCTGAAATTTGGGACAGTGAATTGTGTTAGGCCCTTCAACATCCTTCGTCAATTTGGCCCCGATCGGTCCAGATTTGGATATAGCTGCCATATAGACTGATCCTTCGATTTAGGGTCTTGCACCCATAAAAGCTACATTTATTAACCAATTTTGTTGAAATTTGGGACAGTGCGTTGTGTTAGGCCCTTCGACATCCTTCGTCAATGTGGCTCAGATCGGTCCAGATTTGGATATAGCTGTCATATAGACCGATCTTCCGATTTAGGGTCTTAGGCCCATTAATGGCGCATTTATTGTCCGATGTCGCCGAAATTTGGGACAGTGCGTTGTGTTAGCCCCTTCGACATCCTTCGTCAATGTGGCTCAGATCGGTCCAGATTTGGATATAGCCTGCCATATAGACCGATCTTCCGATTTAGTGTGTTAGGCCCATAAAAGCCACATTTATTATCCGATTTTGCTGAAATTTGGGACAGTGAGTTGTGTTAGGCCCTTTGACATCCTTCGTCAATTTGTTTCAGATCGGTTCAGATTTGGATATAGCTGTCATATAGACCGATCCTTCGATTTAGGGTCTTAGGCCCATTAATGGCGCATTTATTGTCCGATGTCGCCGAAATTTGGGACAGTGAGTTAAGTTAAGCCCCTTGACATACTTCTGCATTATCGTACAGATTGGTTCAGATTTGGATATAGCTGCCATATAGACAGATCACTCGGTTTTAGGTTTTGGGGCCATAAAAGGCGCATTTATTGTCCGATATCGCCTCAATATGGAACAGTGAGTTGTTTTAGGCCCTTCGACATCCTTCTTCAATTTCACTCAAATGGGTCCAGATTTGGATATAGCTGCCATATAGACCGATCCTTCGATTTAGGGTCTTAGGCCCATTAATGGCGCATTTATTGTCCGATTTCACTGAAATTTGACAGACTGACTTATGTTATGCTTTTCGATATCCTTGGCGTCTATAGTTCAGATCGGTTTATGTTTAGATATAACTACTAAAAAGACCAATATTTTGTTATATACATTTTAACAATGACTTTTACATTTTAGTATTTGGTCCAAATCGGAACATATATTGATATAGCTGCTATGGGGCATAAGGTATGAATTTTGCACCGGATTTTGACGAAAGGTGGTTTACATATATACCCGAGGTGGTGGGGATCCAAAGTTCGGCCCGGCCGAACTTAACGCTTTTTTATTTGTTTTTTTTTTTGAAAAATAAAATATTTTTATATCCTACAGCACTACTATGGTACAGGGTATTATAACTTAGTGCATTTGTTGCACCGGAGGCCACCGTAGCGCAGGGGTTTGCATGTCCGCCTATGACGCTGAACGCCTGGGTTCGAATCCTGGCGAGACCATCAGAAAAAAAATTTCAGCGGTGGTTTTCCCCTCCTAATGCTGGCAACATTTGTGAGGTACTATGCCATGTAAAACTTCTCTCCAAAGAGGTGTCGCACTGCGGCACGCCGTTCGGACCCCTTATCATTGAGCTTAAAATTGAATCGGACTGCACCCATTGATATGTGAGAAGTTTGCCCCTGTTCCTTAGTGAAATTTTCATGGGCAAAATTTGCATTTGCATTTCTTGCCCCGGTTGCATTTTTTTGTAACACCCAAAAGGAAGAGAGATAGAACTACTGATTATTATACCGACCGACTCAGAATCACTTTCTGATTCGATTTAGCTATATCTGTCTCTCTGATTGTCCGTCTGTCAGTCAGTCTGTCTGTCCGTCTGTCTGTCAGTCTATCTGTCCGTCTTTTCATGTTAATTTGTGTACAAACTACAGGTCGCAATTTTCATCCGATCGTGTTAAAATTTGACATGGACATGCTTTTTGGCCTAGAGACGAAGCCTCTTAAAATTGGAAAAAATCGGTTCAGATTTGGATATAGCTCCCATGTATATGTTTGTCCGATTTGCAGTAATACAGCAATAAAATGGTCATTTGTTAACCGATTCTCTCGAAATTTCTTACGACACTCGATATTAATCGGTTCAGAATTGGATATAGCTCCCACATATATATGTTCGTCCGATTTGCAGTTATCTTATATATTAAAATCAATTTGTGTTTGTTTGTAGGTTTGTTTGCTTGTTTGTGTGTTCCTTATAGACTCAGAAACGGCTGAACCGACTTGCTTGGGTCTTGACTTCTTGAGCCTCTAGAGGGCGCACTTCTCATCCGATTTGGCTGAAATTTTGCATGAGGTGTTTTGTTATGACTTCCAACAATTGTGCTTAGTATGGCGCAAATCGGCACATAATCTGATGTAGCTGTCATATAAACCGATCCGGGATCTTGACTTCTTCAGCTTTTAGAAAGCGCAATTCTCACCTGATTTGGCTATAATTTTGCGCATGGTGTTTTGGTGTCACTTCCAACAACTGTGCTTAGTATGGCGCAAATCGGTATATAAACTGATATAGCTGCCATATAAACCGATCTGGGGTCTTGACTTCTTCAGCTTTTAGAAAGCGCAAATCCCACCCGATTTGGCTGAAATTTTGCATGAGGGGTTTTGTAATGACTTCCAATAACTGTGTTTAGTATGGCGCAAATCGGTACATAAGCTTATATAGCTGCCATATAAACCGATCTGGGATTTTGACTTCTTGAGCCTCTAGAGGGCGCAATTCTTATCCGATTTGGCAGAAATTTTGTACAACAGCTTCTCCTTTGACCTGCGACAAACGTGTCCAATATGGTCTGAATCGATCTATAACTTGATACAGCTCCCATATAAACCGATCTCCTGATTTTGCTTCTTGAACCCCCACAAGGCGCAATTCTTATCCGAATGGACTGAAATATGTCACAATGACTTCTACAATGTTCAGCATTCAATTCATTTATGGTCCGAATCGGACTATAACTTGATATAGCTCCAATAGCATAACAGTTCTTATTCATTGTGCTTTGTTTGCCTAAAAAGAGATACCGCGCAAAGAACTGGACAAATGCTATCCATGGTGGAGGGTATATAAGCATAATTTTATTCTACATACCAAATTTCTGTTAAACTACCAAAAATTAAAGCTTTTACGAACCGATCAAGGTTAAGAGAGAGAGAGACCGCTTAATACGGGACCTATATCAGGTTATAGACCGATTTGAACCGTACCTAATACAGTTGTTGGAAGTCGCAACAGAACACCGCATGCAAAATTTCAGCCAAATGGGAGAATAATTGCGGCTAACAAGGGCTCAAGAAGTCATATGGGCAGATCGGTTTATATGGGAGATATACTTATTATTTATTTAAACCTCATATTGTCATTGGAGTAAGGAAAATTCATGGGATGAGCAGTCCCCAAACACTTGGTCGAAAATTTGGTTATAAAATTTGTTTTCTAATCTCCAATACCTTTCATTTGAGCCCCATATGGCCATGGTAGGTAAATTTTTACCTTTTGGGGGGGTGTTTTAGGTAAGGGGCGGTGGCCCAAATACATAGTTGGTTCCGAATGGTCAAATCACATTCGTGGTCTACTCCCTGATACCTTTCATATGAGCCCCATATTTCCATAGACGGCAAACATGTCCGGTTTGGGGGGTGTTTAGGGGGATGGGGCGGCCACTCAGTGACTTGGCCCTGAAAATATATCTCAGATTCGTGTTATACAATAAAAAAAACTCTTATTTGAGTCCCATATTGCAATGATTAGCAAATACGTCCTATTTGGGTGGGGTTATGGGGTTGGGATGGCCACTTTTCCCGAAAATTGACAACACATTCGTGCTTTACTCCCAAAGACCTTTCGTTTGAGACCCATATTGCTATGGTCGTAAATTTGTCCTCTTTAGGGGGTGTTTTTGGGGAGGGTCTCACATTGCATATCAGATTCGTAATCTACTCTCAAGTACCTTTTATTTGAGCCCCATATTGCCAAGTTCAGTAAATAAGTCCTAAGGAAGGGGTACCCCCAGAAACTTGGTCCAACAACTAGATATCAGATTCGTATTCTACTCGCCAATACCTTTCATTTGAGTCCCATATCGTCATGGTCGGAAAATATGTCCGAATTAGGGGTGTTTCTGGGGTTGGGGTGGTCCCCCTTACACATGGTCCGACAATTGGATATCAGATATGTTTTCTTATTCCAAATATCTTTCGTTTGAGTCCCATATTGTCGTGATTGGTCTAAATATATATTTGGTAGGTTTTAGGGTGGGGCGGCCCCCCTACTACCCCATCCCCATCCGAAATTTGGATACCAAATATTTATTTTAGGGTACTATATGAGAGCAGGAGGCCATCGTAGCGCAGAGGTTAGCACGTCCGCCTATGACGCTGATCGCCTGGGTTCGAATCCTGGCAAGACCATTAGAAAATGTTTTCAGCTGTCTGTATTTCCCCTCCTAATGCTGGCAACATTTGTGAGGTACTATGCCATGTAAAACTTTCCTCCAAAGTGGTGTCGCACTGCGGCCCGCCGTTCGGACTCAGCTATAAAAAGGAGGCCCCTTATCAGTTGGCTTAAAATTTAGTATACCCCCATCCTATGGTGGTGGGTATAGAAATACTCTTTGTTTTTTGGGACACTCTAATGTACTATGTAAATGAAAAGATTTTGCCTATTTACAATCCCATTCTACTATAACCTCCATCCGACCTACATCAATAAGAAGTATTCTTGCATAAGATAATCTAAGTAGCTTCATTCGATCGATTCGTAACGATTCATAATTTTTTAGTTTTTGATACAAGTCCACATTTTACTTAGAGATGATATACTGTTGCCGAAGCTGGTTTTCAAAAGTTTCGAGATAATATAAATATTGTATTCATTCATGACTTAGTTATTGTGTTATCTTTTACGGATCGCAGATTCTAGTTTTTGTTTTGTTCACGTACCTAATTGCAAATCGCCACATAAAATGCAAGATAACTTAACTCGCAAAACAAACATTATTGTGGAAACAAAAAAAAGTAATAAAAAGGTCGGGCCCAACTCTAGATACCCTACACCTCAAATATATATACATTAACCTCTCTTCCACAAAATTCGGTGAAATGATATATGGTCCGATCTAGGTTAAACCCAGCATGGACGCCGGGGCTCTAAAGCAGCTCACTGTATCCAAATTCAAAAGAAATCGGATAATAAATGGGCCTAATGTGGGTTCAAGACCATAAGTCGAGAGATAGGTATAAACGACAATTATATCCAAATATGATTCGATCCGTACCACGTGGGCTTAAAGCCCACGGTTCCTATGGGCTATAAACCTTAAATCGGCATATGGGTCTATATGGGGGCTACATCAAGATTTTGTCCCATGTAGCTCACTTTTGAACTTAACCTGTCTATGCTAAAAACAAGTAAAAATGCATGAGGTTCGGCCGTACTGAGCTTTGTTGGATACCCTCCACCATGGATATATTTTGTTACCCTATTTTATTATAACTCTACTATATCCCATATTGGGTCGATCTGGGCATATTTGGTTCAGGTACCGAGAACCCTTATACAAGTTCTAGATTCAAAGTTCAGAGAAAACGGTTAATAAATGAGGCTTTTTTGAATGCAAAACACTAAACAGGGAGTTTGGACTAGATGACAGCTATATCGAAATAAGGTCTTATGTGGACCATAATCGGTTCGGATATCGGTGGGCATAGCGCAACTCATTGTTTAAAATTTCAGCCAAATCGGGTTTATTACACATTTTTTATGTATTTACTTAACCAGTCTGCTTTAATAAGCAGACTGGTCTATATGGCAGCAGTATCTAAATATGGTCCAATCTGAACCATACTTCGTTCAAATATCGGGTGTCCTACTGCAATTAACTTATTGTTCCAAATTCCATCGAAATTGGACAATAAACGCGGCTTTCATGGGCTTAAGACCATAAATCCACAGATCGGTTTAGATGGCAGCTATAAAGGTCCGATCTCGACCATATTCCGTTCGGATATCGCACGTCCTACTCCAATTCAATGTTTAAAATTTTAGCGAAATGGGGTAAAAAAATGCGGCTTTGTGGTCTTATGGCCCTGAATCCGCAGATCGGTCTATATGGCAGCTATATGTAAATATAGCCCGATATCGCAGCTATATGTAAATATAGCCCGATATCGCAGCTATATCTAAATTTGGTTTGATGTGGGCCATACTTGCTTCGGATATCGGGTGGCCGGTCTGATTCTAAATTGCAGCGAAATCCGACTATAAATAAACCTTTAACGCGCTTTACGCCCTAAGACAGCAGATCAGTCTAAATGGCAGCTTTCTCCAAGTGTGGTCTGATGTAGACCATAGCCGGCTCAGGTATCAAGTGACCTTGCCCAACTCACTGTTGCAAATTTCAGAGAAATCCAGTTATAAATGCAGCTTTTATGGGCTTATGCCCCTGAATACGAAGATCGGTCAATATGGCAGCTATATCCAAATATGATCCGATCCATACTCCGTTCAAACATCGGGTGTACTACTGCAACTTAATGTTCCAAATTTCGGTGAGATCAGGCAATTAATGAGGTTTTTATGGGCTTAAGACACTGAATTCGCACATCGGTCTATATGGCAGCTATATGTAAACATAGCCCGATATGGAACATATTCGGTCCGGGGGTGCTGCTAGCGAAATCGGGCTATAAAGGCGCCATTTATGAGCCCAAGAACCTAAATCAGAACATTAGTCATTAGATGTTGCCCTTTCAAGAACCTGTGTATTAACGAAATACGGTTCTGACCGTAAAATTTTAGCTCAATAGTGTAGGAGGGTTGGAATTGTAAATGGGCCAAATGGGGTCCATGTTTTAATGTAGCTGCCATATAAATCGATCGTGGGTCTTGAATTCTTGAGCCTCTAGAGGGCGCAATTTTCGTTCGATTTGACTGAAATTTTGCACGTGGTGTTTTGGTTTCAATTCCATCAACTATACTATGTATGGGTCAAATTGGTTCATAACCTGGTACAGCTGCCTTACAAACCGATCTGGGATCTCAATTTCTTGAGCCTCTAGAGGGCGCAATTCTCATCCGATTTGGCTGAAATTTTGCGTGAGGTGTTTTGTTATGGCTTCCAACAACTGTGCTAAGTATGGCTTAAATCGGTTGATAACCTGATATAGCTGCCTTATAAACCGATCGTGGGTCGTGACTTCGTCAGCTCTTAGAGGTCGCAATTCTTATCCAATTTGGCTGTAGTTTTGCACGTGGTGTTTTGGTTTCAATTCCATCAACTATACTATGTATGGGTCAAATCGGTTCATAACCTGGTATAGCTGCCATATAAACAGATCTTGGATCCTGACTTCTTGAGCCACTAAGGGGCGCAATTCTTATCCGATTTGGCTGAAATTTTGCACACAGTGTTTTGGTCTGAATCAGTCCATAACCTGATATATTGGATTGCCAAAAAAGTAATTGCGGATTTTTCATATAGTCGGCGTTGACAAATTTTTTCACAGCTTGTGACTCTGTAATTGTATTCTTTCTTCTGTCAGTTATCAGCTGTTACTTTTAGCTTGCTTTAGAAAAAAAGTGTAAAAAAAGTATATTTGATTAAAGTTCATTCTAAGTTTTATTAAAAATGCATTTACTTTCTTTTAAAAAATCCGCAATTACTTTTTGGGCAACCCAATAGTTGTCATATAAACCGATCTCCCGATTACAATTCTTGAGCCTCTAGAGGGCGCGATTAGTACCCAATTTGGCAGATATTTTGCACATGTCGTTTTGATAAGACTTCCAACAACTGTGTCAAGTATGATCCAAATCAGTATGTAACCTGATATAGCTGCCGTATAAACCGATCTCCCGATTATACTTCTTGAGCCTATAGAGGGCGTAATTTTTATCCGATTTGGATGAAATAGTGTTCTGCTATGACTTCCAATAAATGTACAAAGTAAGGTCCAAATCGGCCTATAACCTGATATAGCTCCCATAAAAACCGATCTTCCCATTTCAATTCTTGAGCCCCTAGAAGCCGCTAAATTTGTCCGATTTGGTTGAAATTTTGCACGTAGTGTTCTTTTATGACTTCAAACAATTGTGCCAAGTACGGTCAAAAATCGGTCTATAACCTGATATAACTCCTATATAAACCGACCTCCTGATTCGACTTCTTGAGCCCTCTTGAAGCCACAAGTTTTGCCCGATTTAGTTGAAATTTTGCACGAAGTGTTCTGTTACGACTTTCAACAACTGAGCCAAATCGGTTTATAACCTGATTAGCTCCCATATAAACCGATTTGCCGATTTGACTTTTTTAGTTTTTACAAGCAACAAGTTTTGTCCGATTTAGCTGGAATTTTGTATGCGATATTCTGTTACGACTTCCAACATCTGAGCCAAGTACGGTGCAAATCAGTATATCTTCTTATATATAAAATTCAATTTGTGTTTGTTTGTCGGTTTGTTTGTTTGTTCCGTATAGACTCAAAAACGTCTGAACCGATTACCTTCCAGACCAACTCAAATTGTGTAGGGTGATCTGGAAGGAAACATAGGTTATATAATTTTTTGCTATCGGGAGGGGGGGCGGACCCTCCCCCTTACCCCAAAAGTACTACCCAAAAATAAAAGTGGACCGATCGCGACAACATAGGATTCAAATGAAAAGTATTCAAGAGTAGAGTTCGAATTTCATAATAAAAGTTGGGTCCAAGTAGCTGGGGGGCCGCCCCAGTCCCAAAACCCCTTAAAATAGGTTTATTTGACGATCATGGCAATATGGGCCTCAAATGGAAGGCATTCGGGAGTAGATTACGAATATGGTCAGGAAGTACGAATAGGCTTTATAATTTATTGATAACGAAAAGTGGTCCGATAAGGACAATATGGGTATCAAATGAAAAGTATGCGGGAGTAGATAACGAATCTGGCATACAAATTCATGTCAAAGTGTAGGGGGTCACCCTTCCCTCACAAAAAAACCCAAAATGGGAACATTAGCCAATCACGGATATATGGGACTTGGTTTGTTTGTTTTGTATAGACTGAAATACGGAAGAACTGATTTTCTCGAAATTTTCGCATATTGTGTAGGTTGGTCTGGAAGGAAACATGGACTAAATAATTTTTCGGTATCGGAAGGGGGAACGGACGCTCCCCCTTATGTCAAAAACACAACCCAAATCCAAAAGCGGACCGATAGGGACAATAATGGTATCAAATGAAAGGTATTGGAGAGTAGAAAGCGAATATGTTATTAAAATTTGAGTCTTAGTACCCATAGGACCGCCCCAAACCCCAAAACTCCCCCAAACAGACCTATTTGCTGTTTATTTCAATATGGGGCTCAAATGAAAGGTATTCGGGAGTAGATTTCGAATCTGGCATACAAAATCAGATCGATGTATAGGGGGTCACGCCACCCCTCAGAAACGCCATTAGATACATTATGACTATACGATACTTGACTGAACCGATTTTCTGAAAATTTTCATAGATTTTCCACGTTTGTTTGGAAGGAAACATAGGCTATATTATTTTAAGATATCGGCTAGAGGCGAGAGAGTATATTACTCTAAGGAAGAACATTACAACCAGGAAACGAGAAGGGGCAAATTCTCATACTTCAATGAGTGATTTCCCATTCAAGTTCAAACTCAATGGTAAGGGACCTTTTTTATAGCCGAGTACGAAAGGCGTTCCATAGAGTGACACCTCTTTGGGGAAAATTCTTTAAATGATCATGCGTGGCATTGTTCCTCGCAAATGTCGGCAACATTAAGAGGGCGACACCGAATTGTCCGATGTTCTCGCCAGGATTCGAATGCGTTCAGCGTCATAGGCTACAATGGCACGAATTCGATATCCGCATTCAGAGCGAAGTGTGCCCACCCTAAAAAGATATTAGAGAGTTAAAGAAGGCGCAGCGGAGCGGGCCCGGTTCGGCTAGCAATCTTATATAGCTTCCATATGAACCGGTCTCTCGATTATCCTTGCTCGGTTTCTAGAAGCTTTAATTTTTGCTGGTTTGACAAAAGTTTGTTATGTAGAATAAACTTATGCCCTTCACTAAAGTTTGCATATATTTTTTGGCAGAATCCATGGTGGTGGGTTCCCAAGATTCGGCCTGGCCGAACTTGGCAAGTTTTTACTTGTTTTATTTCAATTTTTATTAAAAATAGGTAACTTATTTTTTATTTCACTCCTAAAAATAATTTTTTTTTTCATATTTTATTTAGCATATTGTTATATAAAAAAATATCACATTGTATACACCCAGAAATATATAAAAAAATTTATTTTTATATTTATTTTAATTAATTCCAATTAAATTTATCATTGCACCATAGACCGTTCTGAGGTTAGTCAAATTTGTGACCTCCATTGCCGCAACCGCAGTCGTGATAGGGTTCAAAAGACCCCAAGGCAAAGAACAAGATCATTAAGGCCATTAAAAGCCACACCAAACGTTGCATCAGATAAGACTTGCCGAATAAAAAAGGGAGAGAAAACACATATTGTTTAAAAAAAAAAATCAACAATTTTTTTCAACTATTTTGTCTACGAAAACATACAACACCACTTTGGAATTTTTCCATTTTTTCCGTACGCTCTGGTTTCAGTTTTAAAATCAAACTGATTGGCCACTACAAGAATTAAAATATTTGAGCCATTGTGTGTACGTTCTTAGGTCTATGAGTAGCCAAGAATAGTTGGTGACGTGCTTTAAATCTAGATATTTAAAGATGAAAAGAGTAACAGCATTTGAAATCGAAAAATATTTTAACCTCCATTTAAAGCTCAAGAAAAACCCCCTAAAAGTATGCTACGCCTAATAGAAATAAACAGAATGCACTACTCATGTAAGATGTTTTTTTTTTTTGCTACTATGAATGAATGACAATACACCCCCTGATGAGTGGGGGTGGTTGGGTGGCTCTTGCTATACTGTGTGTTGGTGGGGTGCAAGTGCATTACAAAACTTTCCATTGCCTATTAATAATTGCAATATGGAATTTTATTTTTCAACAATATGTATATGGGTCGCTTCAAATGAACTGATTTATACTTGAACCCATTCTGTGAATTTCTTCTTCGGACTTCACTTCATTCATTTCCGCTAAATAAGTTTTAGTTTCAGTTTGTTTTTTTTTTCGCAATATTGCTCTTTTGCTTAGTGTTAATTTTTTTATTGGCGTTTATTTTTTCTTTGTAGGGCGGATTTTGTTTGGGGTTTTTTGTGGTTGAACATTTTTTGTCTATTTCAGCACTTGGCATACATTTACTACTACTCTACGGCCAAGCGTATTTAATTATCATTGTTTGTTTTTTGTTTTTTCTATATAAGTTATACCAGCTCAGCAGAAATTATGACTGGCTCTCTGTCTGTGCCATAAATGCTGGACATATTCGCTGCAGCATTGCACAGACAAACGATTGTACGTACGTGGGTATAATAGGGCGGGTCGAGGTTTTCTTTGACATGGATGAGTAAAAGTAGGAATTTAAAAAAAAATAGCAAGTAAATCGAAAAATAGGGCCGAGCCTACCATGGATCGCATTTCTCAAGTTTTTGGGACGGTTTCTCTTTACAGTCAGAAACTAAACAAGGCGGGGCCGATCTTTGGATACCTACCTCCTTGGGTATATATGTTAACCACCTTTCGTCATAAACCGGTGAAAAATGCATAATTTATTCCCCCATAGCAACTATATAGAAATATGGTCAGATTTGGACCAAAATCGACACGGACATTAAGTGGTCTAATAAGTACAAGCCATTGTTCAATTTTGTAGAAGAAAATATTGTTTTTTTTAGTAGCCATATGCAAATAAAGACCGATCTGAGCCATATAGGACACGGATGTCGAAAAGCCTAACATAAGTCATTGTGTTAAATTTCAGCGAAATCGGATTATAAATGTGCCTTTTATGGGGCCAAGACTTTAAATTGAGAGATCAGTCTATATGGCAGTTATATTCAAATCTGAAGCGATCTGGGACAAATTGAAGAGGGATGTCGAAGGGCCTAAAATAACTCACTGTCTCAAATTACGGAGAAATTGGACAATATATTCGCTTTTTATCAGCCCAAAACCTTAAATCGATGAATCGGTCTATATGGCAGCTATATCCAAATCTGGGCCGATCTGAGCCAAATTGAAGGAGAATGTTGAAGGGCCTAACACAACTCACTGTCCCAAATTTCGGCGACATCGGACAATAAATGCGCCTTTTATGGGTCCAAAACCTTAAATCGAGGGATCGGTCTATATGGCAGCTACATCCAAATCTGAACCTATCTGTGCCATATTCCAGGAAGATGTCGAGGGGCTTAACTTAACTCACTGTCCCAAATTTCGGCGACATCGGAAAATAAATGCGCCTTATATGGGCCTAAACCCTTAAATCGAGGGATCGGTTTATATGGCAGCTATATCCAAGTCTGGACCAATCGAGCCCAAATTGAAGAAGAATGTTGAAAGGCCTAACACAACTCACTGTCCCAAATTTCAGCAAACTCGGATAATAAATGTTGCTTTTATGGGCCCAAGACCCTAAATCGGCGGATCGGTCTATACGGCAGCTATATCCAAATCTGGACCGATCTGTGCGATAATGCAGAAGTATGTCAGGGGGCTTAACTTAACTCACTGTCCCAAATTTCGGCGACATCGGAAAATAAATGCGCCTTTTATGGGCTCAACACCTTAAATCGAGGGATCGGTCTATATGGCAGCTATATCCAACTCCGGACCGATCGAGGCCAAATTGAAGAAGAATGTCGAGTGGCCTAACACAACTCACTGTCCCAAATTTCAGTAAAATCGGGTAATAAATGTGGCTTTTATGGGCCTAAGACCCTAAATCGGAGGATCGGTCTATATGGGGGCCAAGTCAAGATATAGTCCATGTTCGAACCTAATCTGATTATGGACAAAAAAAGAATCTGTGCAAAACTTCAGCTCAATATCTCTATTTTTAAAGACTGTAGCGTGATTTTAACAGACGGACGGTTAGATGGACAGACGGACGGACATGGCTAGATCGTTTTAGATTTTTACGACAATAAAGAAATATACACTTTATGGGCTCGGAAATGGAGATTTCGATGTGTTGCAAACGGAATGACAAAATGAAGAGTTATGGTTTGTATGCTTGGATAATAATTGCGCCCTCTAGAGGCTCAAGAAATATATTCGGTAGATCGTTTACATAGGAGCTGTATTAAGTTCTGAAACGATTGAAACCATACTTTCCATATTTGTTGGTTGGTCATAGAAAAAGCCCTCGTGCAAAATTGCAGCCAAATCGGATAAGAAGTGCGCCCTCTAGAGGGTTAAGAAGTATAATTGGGAGATCGGTTTATATGGGTGCTATATCAGATTTTGGAACGATTGGTTTTGAATGTATTGGAATAGATTTTGATATATTGGAACCATACTTAGCATATTTGTTGAACGTAATAGAAAAACTCATTGTGCAAAATTTCAGCCAATTCGGATATGAATTGCGACCTCTACCGGCTCAAGAAGTATATTCGGCAGATTGGTTTATATAAGAGCTACATCAGGATTTGGAACGATTTGAACCGTACTTCGTACATTTGTTGGAGCTAATAGAAAAAGGTCTCGTGCAAAATTTTCGGCCAAATCAGATAATAATTGGGCCCTCTAGCGGCTCAAGAAATATATTCAGCAGATCGGTTTATGTGGGAGCTACATCAGGTTTTGAAGGTATCGAAACCATACTCAGCATATTTGTTAAACGTCATAGGAAAACTCATCGTGCTAAATTTTAGCCAAATCGGATGAAAATTGCGACCTCTAGCGGCTCAAGAAATATATTCGGCAGGTTGGTTTATATGGGAGCTATATCAGGGTTTGAACATATTGGAACCATTCTTAGCAAATCAGATATAAATTGCGCCCTATACCGGCTCAAGAAGTATATTCGGCAGATTGGTTTATATAAGAGCTATATTAGGATTTGGAACGATTTGAACCGTACTTCGTACATTTGTTGGAGCTCATAGAAAAAGGTCTCGTGCTAAATTTCAGCCAAATCGGATAAAAATTGCGCCCTCTAGCGGCTCAAGAAATATATTCAGCAGATCGGTTTATATGGGAGCTATATCAGGGTTTGAACATATTGGAACCATTCTTAGCATATTTGTTGAACGTCAAATTTCAGCCAAATTGGATAAAAATTGCGCCCTCTAGCGGCTCAAGAATTATATTCGGCAGGTTGGTTTATATGGGAGCTATATGAGAGTTTGTACCGATTTGAACCAAACATGGTACATTTGTTGTAGCTCATAGAAAAAAGCCTCGTGCAAAATTTCAACCAGAATTGCACCCCCTATAGGCTCAAAATATATTCGGGACGTAGGTTTATATGGGAGCTTTATCAGGTTTCGACCGATAGGAACCATTCTTGGTATATCTTTTGGATCTCATAGGCCAACAGATGTAAATTGCGGTCTAAATGCTCAAGAAGTATAAACTGGAGATCGGTATATATGGGAGCTATATGTAAAGGTAAACAGATTTGGCCCATTTAAAATTCCAACTGACCTGCATGGATAAGAAGAACTAGAAGCATGCCAAGTTCGGCCGGGCCGAATCTTATATAACCTCCACCTCCTTGGCACTTGTCAAGTTGTTTACCCGGTAGGGCCCAAATAAACCGGTTCTATATATATAGAACTTGTTACCTGTCACAGTACATATCCTACAGGGAATGAAAAGTTTCAATTGTCATAACTTATCATTCTTAATTATTTTTTAAAAATTCGCTTAATTATTATAAAAAATTGTTAACTAATGTTATCTCCCTGAAAAATAGTTGCAAAGTATACTCATCCTTTTTGGAACTGTCGCAGGACCTATCTTACGGTGTTAGAATGGTGGTAATTCATCACTTTGAGCGACAAACTCTTATAAAAGTGATAGGTTTTTTCCATGTAAGGGAACAAGAACTGGGAACCGGTCCCTATCACCAGAGGACCTATCTCGTGACAGGTTTGGGACCTGTCACATTTCCCGTAGGGAGATTATAGACCGATTCGACCATACTTAATTTAGATGTTGGAGATCATAATAAAAGTCATTGTGCAAAATTTCAGCCAAATCGGATAAAAATTGCGGCCTACAGGGTCTCAAGAAGAAAAATCCGGAGATCGGTTTATATGGGAGCTATATCGCGGTATGATTCAGATCATATTTGGCACGCATAACATGGGTCATAGGAGAAGTCCTGTTAAAAAATTTCAGCCGAATCTGATAAAAATTGCGCCCTCTAGAGGCTAAAAAAGTATTATCGGGAGATTGGTTTATATGGAAGCTATATGTCAGGTTATGGATCGATTAAGACCATACCTGGTATAGTTGTTGCTGGTCAAAACAAACCACTTCAGGCTAAATTTCACCCAAATCTGATAAAAAAAGTCAAGATCCGAGATCGGTTTATAAGGGAGCTATATCAGGTTATGAATAGATTTTGACCATACTTGGTACAGTTGTTGGTGGTCAAACCAAAACACTTTATGTAAAATTGCAGCCAAATCGGATAATAATTGCGCCCTCTAGAGGCTCAAGAAGTCAAGCTCTGAAATAGGTTTATAAGGAAGCTATATCAGGTTATAAACCGATTCGAGCTATATTTTGCGGAGATATTGTTGGTCAAAACACTTTATGTAAAATTGCAGCCAAATCGGATAAGAGTTGCGCCCTCTAGAGGCGAACAGAGAGAGAGAGAGAGAGAGAGAAAAGAAATCTAGATACGATATCGATTTATATGGCAGCTATACCAAAACATGAACCGATATGGCCCATTTACAATTCCAACTGATCTGCACTTATAAGAAGTATTTATGCCAAATTTCAAGCACCTAGCATTACCCCCTCGAAAGTTAATGTACTTTCGACAGACAGACGGACATGGCTAGATCAACTCAGGCTTTATGGGGCCTTAGATTAATATTTCGAGACTAGGTTAGTATACCCCCATCCTATGGTGTTGGGTAAAAAAATTATAATTATTCATATGATTTTTTTTGGCATCGAAAAAAGATGTTCTAATCGACCCCCACTAACGTACAAGCTCGCAGTGGAAAAATGTTTTCTGTAGAGCACATTGAATATTTCGAATTTCAGGTGAATGCTTGTGTCTCTGGGCTATCTTGCAGATGAGTGAGTAAACTTAATGCCACATTGGCTATAAATGCTTGGGGTGTTGATTTCCATTAACTTACTATTTGGTGGCAGCTTTTTGTTGGGGGCATATGCAGAAAATTTAATGCATCGTTTGAATTGAAAGTCAATGGAAATTAAATGGGTTTTTTGTGTGCGTAAAAGTAATACACGATTTTTTTTCTTTAAAACAGTGCAAATTTAATACGCAACAATAGGGGAAGTGTTCTTTCTGATGGTGCAACTATTACACATGGTTTGTTTTGATTGGTCGATAAGATGGGCGAAAAAAGATACGCGGTCATTGAGTTGCAGTTTTAAGTTTTTAGAATCAAAATTTAGCCAAAGCATCTGTGTGCACACCAGTCTCAATACAGCTTCACAAAGCAGGTCATTTGTTATGGACTCGAAAATAAATCGGACGGGATATATGAAATCGCAATGGACCTTGCGTTGAATTTATGTTTGTTTTTATACCCTCCACCATGGAAGGGGGGTATACTAATTTCGTCATTCTGTTTGTAACACCTCGAAATATGCGAAATATAAAGTATATATATTCTTGATCGTCATGTCATTTTAAGTCGATCTAGCCATGTCCGCCCGTCCGTCCGTCCGCCCGTCTGTCTGTCGAAAGCACGCTAACTTTCGAAGAAGTAAATTAAGCCGCTTGAAATTTTGCACAAATACTTTTTATTAGTGTTGGTCGGTTGGGATTGTAAATGGGCCAAATCGGCCCACGTTTTGATATAGCTCCCATATAAACCGATCTTGGGTCTTGACTTCTTGAGCCTCTAGGGGGCGCAATTCTCGTCCGATTTGACTGAAATTCTGCATGTGGTGCTTTAGAATCACTTCCAACAAATGCGCCAAGTACCGTTCAAATCGGTACATGGTTTGATATAACTCCCATATAAACCGATCTTGGGTCTTGACTTCTTGAGCCTCTAGAGGGCGCAATTCTCGTCCGATTTGAGTAAAATTTTGCACGTAGTGTTTTGGTATCACTCACCAACAACTGTGCCAAGTATGATTCAAATCTGTTCAAAATCTGGTATACCTGTGATATAGATCGATCTTGGATCTTGATCACTTGAGCCAATAGAGCGCGCAATTCTCATCCAATTTGACTGAAATTTTGCATGAGGTGTTTTTTTATGACTTCCAATAACTGTGGAAAGCTTGGCGCAAATCAGTACATAACCTGATATAGCTGCCATATAAACCGATCTGGTATCTTCACTTCTTGAGCCTCTAGAGGCCGCAATTCTCATCCAATTTGGAAGAAATTTTGTACAACGGCTTCTCTCATGACCTTCAACATACGTGTCTTATATAGCCTGAATCGACCAATGGCTTGATACATCTCCCATATAAACCGATCTCCCGATTATGCTTCTTGAGCCCCCACAAGACGCAATTCTTATGCGAATGGAGGTGAAATATTAACCAATTTCTTCTACTATGGTCTTCAACATTCAATTCATTTATGGTCCGAATCAGACTATGGAGGCCACCGTAGCGCAGAGGTTAGCATGTCCGCCTATGACGCTAAACGCCTGGGTTCGAATCCTGGCAAGACCATCAGAAAAAATTTTCCCAATGCTGGCAACATTTGTGAGGTACCATGCCATGTAAAACTTCTCTCCAAAGAGGTGTCGCACTGGGGCACGCCGTTCGGACTCGGCAGAGGCCCCTTATCATTGAGCTTAAACTTGAATCGGACTTCACTCATTGATATGTGAGAAGTTTGCCCCTGTTCCTTAATGGAATGTTCATGGGCAAATTTTGTATTTTTGTTTTGTAGCAGACTTTAACTTGTTTTTTTAATTACATCTTCTCAATTAAAATAAAATTGCCAAAAATATCACCCATATCGGTTCAGATTTAGATATAGCTCTCATATAACCGATCTCCCGATTTGACTTCTTGAGCTCCTGGAAGCCGCAATTTTCATCCGATTTGGCTGAAATTTAGTATGTGGTATTCCTTTATGCCTTTTAACAACTGTGCCATGTACGGTACAAATCGGTTTATAACCTGATATAGCTCCCATATAAACCGATCTCCCGATTTGACCTTTTGAGCCTTTAAAAGCAGCAATTTTTGTCCGATTTGGCTGAAATTTTGCTTATAGTGTTTTGTTATGACTTTCAACAACTGTGCCTCGGATATAAACTGATCTCCCGATTTGATGTCTTGAGTCCTTACAAGCCGCCAAATCAGTCTATAACCTGATATAGCTCCCATGTAAACCAGTCTCTCGATCATTGTTGTTTGATTCCTAGAAGCTTTAAATTTTGCTGATTTGACAGAAGTTTGGTATGTAGAATACAATTATGCCCTTCAACTAAATTTATTTTGGATACATTTTTAACAGAATCCATTATGGTTTCCACGATTCGGTCCGGCCGAACTTAGCGCGCTTTTAATTGTTCGTCCTGATTTTGTTTCCAAAAATCTTCTTTTTTATTTCTTCTAACAAACCCAACACAAATTAAGCAGCAGTCATTTTCAGCAAACAAAAGACTTTTCAGCAGTCAGTCTGCTGTTCTGAAATTGCAGAACTACTGCTGTAATAGCAGAACTACTGCTGTTATAGCAGAACTACTGCTGTAAAAGCCATAAAATTAACTACTAACAATCAGCAGGCAGTGTTGGCTATTTTCAGCAGACTTTTCTATGAGTGTAGTTCAGCTACACCCAATTACTGTCCGATGTGCATCATATTCAGGATGAATGTCGAGGGGCTTATTCCATATGACTAATTTGGGTTAAAAAATGCGTCTTTTACAAGTCCTTAAATCTGGAAATCGGTCTATATGGCAGTCATATTCAAATATGGTTTGGGCCCTAACAAAACTCACTATGCTTAATTTCAACTAAATCGGGCAATAATGTGCCTTTTGTAGGGCAATGACCTTAAATCGGGAGATCGGCAGCTAATTCCAATTTAGTCCGATCTGAACTATACTTAGAGAGGATGTCACTGAGCAAAATTTCAGCGAAATCAGGTAATTAATGTGCGCTCTATGGGGCTAAGACCAAAACCGGTCCGATATAGCCCATCTTCGAACTTAACCTGCCTATGATAAAACAAGTAAAAGCGTGCTAAGTTCAGCCGGGCCGAATCTTGGGAACCTACCACCATGGATTCTGCTAAAAATTTATACATAATAAATATAGCTGAAGGGCATAATTTTACTTTACATACCAAACTTCTTCCGGTTTATATGGGAGCTATATCAGGTTATAGACTGATTTGGTCCATACTAGGCACGGTTGTTGGAAATCATAACAGAACATTACATGCAAAATTTTAGCCAAATCGGATGAAAATTTGCGGCTTGTAATGGCTCAAGAAGTCAAATCGGGAGATCAGTTTATATGGGAGCTATATCAGGTCTTAGACCGATTTGGACCGTACTTAGGAAAGTTGTTGTAAGTCATAATAGAGTAAAATTTTAGGCAAATCGGACCAAAATTGTTGTTTCCAGGGGCTCAAGAAGTCAAATCGGGAGATCGGTTTATATGGGAGCTATATTGAAATCTGAACCGATATGGCTCATTGGCAATCCCCAACGAACTTCATCAATATTAAGTATGGGTGCTATCGTGATTTCGACAGACGGACGGACGGACATGACTAGATCGACTTAGAATGTCGAGACGATCAAGAATATATATACTTTATGGGGACCTAGATCAATATTTCGAGGTGTTACAAACGGAATGACTAGATTAGTATACACCCATCCTATGGTGGTGGGAATTTTGTTATGACTTCCAATTATTGTGCCAAGTATGGCTCAAATCGGTCCATTATATGATATAGTTGCCATATAAACCGATCTTGATCTTGACTTCTTGAACTACTATAGGGCGATCATCTTTATAAGGTCTTATCCGATCATCTTTATAAGGTTTTAGACGAAAATTTCACAAGGTATTACAAACAGAATGACGAACTAAGTATACCCCCACCCTATGGTGGAGGGTAAGGTAAAAGAGTACTAAGTTCGGCCGGGCCGAATCTTATGTACCCTCCACCACGGATAGCATTTGGCAAGTTATTTGTACGATTTATTACACCCACCACCGAAGGATGGAGGTATATTCATTTTGTCATTTCGTTTACAACACATCAAAATATCCCATTCCGACTCGTATCCCATTCCGAAATATCTTGATCGCGGTAAAAATCTAAGACGATCTAGCCATGTCCGTCCGCCTGTCTGTTGAAATCACGCTATTACGGAAATCACGGCTTTAAAAATAGAGATATTGAGCTGAAACATTCCACATATTCTTTTTTTTTGTCTATAAGCAGGTTAAGTTCGAAGATGGACTATATCGGACTATATCTTGATATAGTCCGCTCCGCCGATTTAGGGTCTTAGGGCCATAAGAGCCACATTTTTTATACGATTTGCTGAAATTTTGGGCAGTGAGTTGTGTTAGACCCTTTGACATCCATCTTCAATTTGACCCAGATCGGTCCAGATTTGGATATAGCTGCCATATAGACTGATCTCTCGATTTAGGGTCTTGGGCCCACAAAAGGCGCATTTATTGTCTGATGTCGCCGAAATTTGGCACAGTGAGATGTAGTGGGCCCTTCGACATCCTCCTACAATTTTGCCCTTTAATTTTGCCAATGTAAGGTCTTGGGCCCATAAAAGCCGCATTTATTGTCCGATTTCGCCGGAACTTGGGACAGTGAGATGTATTGGGCCCTTCGACATCCTTGACGACAATTTGACCCAGATCGGTCCAGATTTGGATATAGCTGCCATATAGACTGATCTCTCGATTTAGGGTTTGGGCCCATAATAGGCGCATTTATTGTCCGATGTCGCCGAAATTTGGGACAATGAGTGGTGTTAGACCCTTTGACATCCATCTTCAATTTGACCCAGATCGGTCCAGATTTGGATATTTGACTGATTTCTCGATTTAGGGTCTTGGGCCCATAAAAGGCGCATTTATTGTCCGATGTCGCCGAAATTTGGGATAGTGAGTTGTGATAGACCCTACGACATCCTCCTACAAATTTGCCCTTATCGGTCCAGATTTGGATATAGCTGCCATATTGACTGATCTCTCGATTGAAGTTCTTGGGCCCATAAAATCCGCATTTATTGTCCAATTTCGCCGGAACTTGGGACAGTGAGATGTATTGGGCCCTTCGACATCCTTGTACAATTTGACCCAGATCGGTTCAGATTTGGATATAACTGCCATATAGACCGATCTCCCGATTTAAGGTTTCGGACCCATAAAAGGCGCATTTATTGTCTGATGTCGCCGAAATTTGGGACAGTGAGTTCTGTTAGGCCCTTCGACATCGTTCTACAATTTGGCCCAGATCGGTCCAAATTTGGATATAAGAGCCATATAGACCAATCTAACGATTTAAGGAGATCATAGTAGAAATCATTGTGCAAAATTCCAGCCAAATTGGGCAAGAATAGAGCACTCTAGGGGCTGAAGAAGTATTATCGTGAGATCGGTTGATATGGGAGCTATATCAGATTTTGGATCGATTCAGACCATACTTGGCACGAATGTTGGAGGTCATAGTAGAAATCATTGTGCAAAATTTCAACCAAACCAAATCAATAAATTAAAAAACAAGCTCAAAATCGCATAGTCAATATCCGAAAAATGCAAAAAAAACCAATCTGGGTTTGCAACTGCTGTAAGTTCCTTAGTTTTGCGACCTTCAAAATTTTTCAGACACCGTTGGATTCGTGATGAAAGTCTTTTTCCGTAGTGGTGCTGGTTGAAGCAATTCTGTAAAGTTTTTTGTGAAAAATATTGCAAAAACCAAACTTTTTTGGGCGTCAAAGTCGTTTTCAAAGGCTAAAAAGCTGTTACTCCTTAATTTTTTCAAATTTCGAACATTTTTAAGCATTCCGTAGTTTGAAATTCGAAGACGATTCGTAAAATAAACAGAACTACTTAAAAAATTTCATAAAATTTTTTTGAATTTTTTCTGCAAGGCTAACCCCTTATAAAATTTTTCAATTTTTGATGCGAAAATATTTTTTGAGTTGAGTACACAGTTTTGAAGATTATGGCAAACAGTTCGGTTAAGTGCAATTCCTATGTTTTTTCTCCAAGAAACAAGCTCAAAATCGTGTAATCAATATACGAAAAATGCAAAAAAAAAAATCAAAGTGATGTGAAACTGCTGTAACTTCCTTAGTTTTGCGACCTTCACAATTTTTCGGATCCCGTTGGGTTTGTGAGAAATATCTCTTTCCGTTATGGTGCTGGTTTAAGCTATGCTGTAAGGTTTTCTGTGGAAAACATTGCAAAAACCAAATTTTTTCGGGCGATCTGCCGATTAAGGGTCTGATGCCTGTAAAAGCTGCATTTATTACCCGATTTTGCTCAAATTTGCATCAGTGAGTTGATTTAAGCCTCCCGACATCCTACTCAAATATCACTCAGATCAGACTAAATGTAGATAAGCTGTCATCTGGACCAATCTTCCAATTTAGGGTCTTAATCCCATAATTAGTAGAATTATTGCCCGATTTCGCTGAAACTGGACCTGAATCCAATATGACCAGCCCATCTAATTTTTGGATGTAACTTTGGTATGGAGGTAGTGGAGTTATATTAAAATAGGATGATTTATATATCCATGGTGGTGGGCATCCAAAGTTCGGATGGGCCGAACTAACACGTTTTTACATGTTATCTTTAACTTCATCCCCCTAAACGATGATTTATTAGCGATTTTAAGATTGACAACAACAAATATGTAATACAGCTAATAGGCTCCCCAAACATATGGCTCTTCAATTGGATAACAAATTAATTTTTTTCTCTCTAGCACCTTTCGTTTGAGTTCTATATTGTCGTGATTGGTCTACAAATCCATTTGGCGGGTTTTGGGCGGTCCTCGAGGCACCCGACCCCAACAATAGAAACCATGTTTTATTTTTGGTGACTGTGAGAGGGCAAATAAATTTCGAACGAATTATTAATCTCCGAGTTCTGGTGTTTTTCAAAATAAGGGGAAATGAGAAGTGATTAGTAGGGGTGGGATGGCACCTCAGACATTTCGACTCAAATATGGATATCAAATTCGTGCTCCACTCACAAATCCCTTGAATTTGAGCCCCATATTGTCATGGTCGATAAATATGACCCGTTTTGAGGGTGTTTTGGGGCTGGGGCGGGCTCCGCCACTTTGCCCTGAATATAGATATCAAATTCGTTCTTTACTCCCAAGTTGGGGGTGCTTAAGGGCGCACCCTTAACACTTGGTTCAAAAAATTGGATATCTCCAATCTAGTTTTCTACTCTCAAATACCGTTCATGTGAGTCCCATATTGTCATAGTGGGTGAATTAACCTGCAAATAGCAAATTTTGCCCATGAACATTCCACTAAGGAACAGGGGCAAACTTCTCACTTATCAATGAGTGCAGTTCGATTCAAGTTCAATGATAAGGGGGCTCCCTTTTATAGCCGTTTCTGAACGCCGTGCCGCAGTGCGACACCTCTTTGGAGAGAAGTTTTACATGGCATAGTACCTCACAAATGTTGCCAGCATTAGGAGGGGAAAATCAACGTTGAACATTTTTCTGATGGTCTTGTCAGGATTCGAACCCAGGCGTTCAGTGTCATAGGCGGTCATGCTAACCTCTGCGCTACGCTATTTGACGTATTTTTAGTTGGAAAAGCGCCACCTAGACTTGAACGCAAATTGCCATGTCATATTGGTAATCTACTTCCAAATACCTTTCATTTGAGTCCCATATAGCCATGTTTGGTTAATATGCCCATTTGGGGGTATTTGGGGGTGGGGCGACCTCTCATGGCTTTAATGCCATATTTGTAATCTACTGTCGAATACTTTTCATTTGAGTCCCATATTGACATGAACGTCGAATATAACTGTATAGAGGCGTTGTGGGGTTGGGTTGGCTCGCTGGGTACTTGGATCCAAGTTTAAATACCATATTTATATTCTACTCTCCAATACCTTTCATTTGATACCCCCATTGTCCCGATCGGTCCACTTTTTATTATGGCTGGTGTTTTTGGCATAAGGGGGAGGGTCCGCCCCCCCTTCCGATATCAAAGAATTGTGTAGCCTAAGTTTCTTTCCAGACAAAACCTCACAATCTGTAAAATTTTTCGGTCCAGCCTTTTTGATTCTACGGAACAAACAAACAAACCGAGTCCCATATAGTCATGATGGTCATATGTCAATTTGGAGGGATTTGGGGGGTGAGGTGACCCCCTATACTTTGATGTGATTTTGTAAGCCAGATTCGTAATCTATAACCGAATACCTTTCATTTGAGCCCCGTATTGATATGAACGTCCAGTATGCCTGTTTGGGAGAGTTTTAGGGTTTAGGGCCGCCCGATGGGTACTTAGACTCAAATTTTAATATCATAATCGTACTTTACTCTCCAATACCTTTCATTTGATACCCATATTGTCCCAATCGGACCACTTTTGATTTTGGGTGGTGTTTTTGGCATAAGGGGGAGGGTCCGCCCCCCTTCCCATATCAAAAAGTTATATAGTCTATATTTCCTTCCTAATCAGTTGAACCATTTTTGAATCTATACGGAACAAAAACACAAACCGACTTTTATACCCACCACCATAGGATGGGGGTATACTAATCTAGTCATTCCGTTTGTAACACCTCCAAATATTCGCCTAAGACTCCATAAAGTATATATATTCTTGATAGTCTCGACGATCTAGCTATGTCCGTCCGTCTGTCGAAATTGCGATAGCGGTGGAACGCGTAAAGCTAGCAGCTTGAAATTTTGAACAGATACTTAGTATTGATGAAGGTTGCTGTTGTAGTTGTAGTCAGATGGCGTGTGCAGGTAGCGAACCTCGTCAGGCTCCTGTAGGTGAGCAAGCTCGTTCCGGTTCAAAGGACCTATAGCTGCGGGAACAGGGTAGACATTGGTTATTTAAAGGCGCCAAAAACTCGCCTTGTAATATCGAGCATCATAGGCACTCAGTATTTGTGCAAGAGTTAGTGCCGCCCAACCTCTCACTGAGACTCTTCGCTCGATACCACTGATTGTCCACGACTGCCATTGCAGCTACACCGTATGGAGCACTCCACTATCGGCAACCTGTCGACGCGCCCGGTAGCTCGCAGCTAAGCTTCTCGTAACAGCAATGAACATCACACAGATCGGACCTCAATGTTCCAGCCTGGGTGTAGCTCACAGCCATCCCGTGCCTTGAAGGTCGTTAAGGATTGCAAATGGGTCATATCGGTTCAGATTTGGATATAGCTCCCATATAAACCGATCTTCCGATTTGACTTGTAGAGCCCCTGGAAGCCGCAATTTCTGTCCGATTTGGCTGAAATTCTATAAACTGATATAGCTCCTATATATTCAGATCTCCCGATTTGACTTCATGAGCCCCTAGGAGTCGCAATTTTAGTGGGATTTGGCTAAAATTTTGTATGAAGTGTTATGTTACGACTTTCATCAACTGTGCCAAGTTGGGTCTATAACCCCAAATAATAACAATCGGTCTATAACCTGCTATAGCTCCCATATAAACCGATCTCTTGATTTGACCTCTTGAGCCCCTGGAGGCCGCAATTTTCATCCGATTTGGCTGAAATTTTGGGTGTAGTGTTCTGTAAAGACTTTCAATAACTGTGCCGAGTATGGTCCGAATTGGACTGTAACCTGATATAGCTCCCATATAAACCGATCTCCCGATTCGCCTTGTTGAGCACCTGGAAGCCGCAATTTTTGTCCGATTTGGTTGAAATTTTGCATGTAGTCTTCTGCTAAGACTTCCAACAACGATGCCAAGTACGATCCAAATCGGCCGATGCCAAGTACAGTCCAAATTGAATGTTGAAGACCATAGTAGACGTTATTGGGTAATATTTCAGTCCATTCGGATAAGAATTGTGCCTTGTAGGGGCTCAAGAAGCATAATCGGGTTTATATGGAAGTTGTATCAGGCTATAAATCGATTCAGACCATATTAAACACGTATGTTGAAGGTCATGGGAGAAGCGGTTCCACAAAATTTAAGCCAAATCGTATAAGAATTGCGCCCTCTAGAGGCTTAAGAAGTCAAGATCCCAGATCGGTTTCTATGGCAGCTATATCAGGTTATGTCATCGTTGGACAATATTACAAGTCATTGCAAAAGAAATAATGGAACTAGTAAACCCCCCTCGGTGGTGGAGGGCATAAAAACGATATTCAAAACTATAGGCTTTAAATAGTAGTCCATGCTTACTGATGTCGAACATCTAAAATGTTAATACCACAAAAATATGTTTTATCCTTCTTGCCCGAACTAATTTACGTTTTATTTTTCCTCTCACTAAAAATATCTAAAAAAACAACTGCTGCGAAACGTATTCGTGTCAACCGGGAATTTTTCTGAGTGGTTTACCCATTGATATGCGCCAGTGTTTTACTGGGATCTCAGTTTCGCTTTGGACGTCGCTGCTCTCTCCAAATAAAATTAGTTAAAAGCAAGTAAAAGCTTGCTTAGTTCGGCCGGGCCGAATCTTATATACCCTCCACCATGGATCGCATTTGTCGAGTTCTTTTTCCGGCATCTCTTTTTAGGTGAAAAAAGAAAATAAGAAAAGGTTTGCTCTGCTATTAGAGCGATACTTGTGATGGTCCTCTCATGACCATCACAAGTATGTTGATGGTCATAAGAGGACCCGTCGTACAAAATGTCAGGCAAATCGGATAATAATTGCGACTTCTAGAGGCTCAAGAAGTCAAGATCCCAGACCGGTTTATATGGCAGCTATATTAGGTTATGAACCGATTTGAACCGTACTTGGCACAGTTGTTGGATATCATAACAAAATACTTCGTGCAAAATTTCATTCCAATCGGATAAAAATTACGCCCTCTAGTGGCTCAAGAATTCATGATTCTGGATCGGTTTATATATCAGGCTATTAAACGATTTGAACCATACTTAGCACAGTTGTTGGAAGTCATAGCGAAACACGTCATGCAAAATTTCATTCCAATCGGATAAGAATTGCGCCCTCTAGAGGCTCAGGAAGTCAAGACCCAAGATCGGTTTATATGGCAGCTATATCAAAACATGGACCGATTTGATCCAAACTTGGCACAGTTGTTAGAAGTCATAGCGAAACACGTCATGCAAAGTTTCATTCCAAACGGGTAATAATTGCGCCCTCTAGAGGCTCAGGAAGTCAAGACCCAAGATTGGTTTATATGGCAGCTATATCAAAACATGAACCGATTTGATCCAAACTTGGCACAGTTGTTGGAAGTCATAGCGAAACACGTCATGCAAAATTTCATTCCAAACGGATAATAATTTCGCCCTCTAGAGACTCAGGAAGTCATGACCCAAGATCGGTTTATATGGCAGCTATATCAAAACATGGACCGATTTAAACCATACTTGGCACAGTTGTTGGAAGTCATAGCGAAACACGTCATGCAAAATTTCATTCCAAACGGATAATAATTTCGCCCTCTAGAGACTCAGGAAGTCAAGACCCAAGATCGGTTTATATGGCAGCTATATCAAAACATGGACCGATTTGATCCAAACTTGGCACCCTAGTTGGATATCATAACAAAACACGTCGTGCAAAATTTCATTCCAAACGGATAATAATTGCGCCCTCTAGAGGCTCAAGAAGTCAAGACCCAAGATCGGTTTATATGACAGCTATATCAAAACATGGACCGATTTAAACCATACTTGGCACAGTTGTTGGAAGTCATAGCGAAATACGTCATGCAAAGTTTCATTCCAAACGGATAATAATTGCGCCCTCTAGAGGCTCAGGAAGTCAAGACCCAAGATTGGTTTATATGGCAGCTATATCAAAACATGGACCGATTTGATCCAAACTTGGCACAGTTGTTGGAAGTCATAGCGAAACACGTCGTGCTAAATTTCATTCCAAACGGATAATAATTGCGCCCTCTAGAGGCTCAAGAAGTCAAGACCCAAGATCGGTTTATATGGCAGCTATATCAAAACATGGACCGATTTGGCCCATTTACAATCCCGACCTACACCGACCTACATTTATAAGAAGTATCTGTGCAAAATTTCAAGCGGCTAGCTTTACACCTTTGAAAGTTAGCGTGCTTTCGACAGACAGACGGACGGACAAGGCTTGATCGACATAAAATGTCACGACGATCAAGAATATATATACTTTGTGGGGTCTCAGACGAATATTTCGAGTAGTTACAAACAGCATGACGAAATTAGTATACCCCCATCCTATGGTGGAGGGTATAAAAGTCCCCATTAACTTTTAAGCGACTTTCCCACAAGTCCCACAAGTGGTCTTCTAAAATCAGTATTGAATTTTTTTATATTTTGACACCATCCACCGCCATGGTCTAGTGTTACGTATTCAATTAATTCTTCATTCAAGCTCGACTTCTTCAGCTTGCAAAAGACATGGGACGAAGAAGAATAAATGCAAGAAAAAAACTAAAAAAAAATGAAAATTGAAAAAAAAACCAAAGCTTTTTTTTTTGGTTATGTAGGCGCTTCTTTGATCCGTTGGTGGTATGGTGGTGTTCTAGCGTACAAGAAGAAGAAGAAGAAGAAGCAGAACCAGAATGAAACACCAACAGCAACCAAAGAACTAACTAATGCAGACCCTCGAAGAGAAATGGTGGGATGGTGAGCAGTTGAGCTGGACTGTGGTGCTCTATTGGTGGTCTGGAATTATTTGCATTGTTGGTCACGTAGGGGCGGCAAGAAATATGTAACTTAGCCTAAATTGACCATTGCGAACTATAAAAGTCTATGCTCCGAGCTGTAGTAGAATATTGTTTAAAATCCACTAAACAGTAAACAAAGCCAAAAAATACATCAACATGTTCAAGATCCTTGTAAGTACTCCAAAAAAAAAAAAACAAAAATCTCTAGTCTCTTTGCCATTTGATTCTTCCTCCTTCCACATGGATTGGGGAGAGAACAAACGCCCCCTCAAGCCAAAAAATGCTGACAATGGAGTTTTACTAATTTTCCACTCCTTTATTTTTACAGCTCGCCTGTGCTTTCTTCGTTGCCGCCCAAGCTTCTTATGGTGCTGGATACGGTCTTGAAAATGCCGGTTATGCCGCCCAAGTTCAACCCAGAGCCACCGTCAGCTATGGCAAGAACTACGGCAGCTACGGTGGTTATGGAAACAACTATGCCGGTTATGGCTCCGTTGCCGGTTTGGTCGACACTCCCCGTTCCGCCGTCGACGGTCAAGTCTTGGGTTTGGCTCGTCAAGCTTTGGCCCTCCCCTCCGCTGGTTCTCCCATGAGAGCTGCCGTCAATGTTCCTCTTTTCCACACCACCTCCTACACTGCCCCAGCTGTTCGTGCTGTTCCCGCCGTTCCCCATGGTGCCACCGGCTCCACTGCCGCCGCTGCTGCCAGCAATGTCGATAAGAACCACGCCAAAACCTACGGCAAACAAGCCTATGGCGGTTACTGAGCTGCATTTCCTTAAATCTCGTTCGTTTTCGCAACGAAAATTTAATAAAATAAGGCGTTAGATTTTTACAAACAAAATTCTGTCATGGTGTTTTATTTTTGAATTTTTCTTAATTTGGGATGGAATGGGCTTTACAAAGTAGGATCACCTTTTGATGAACTTGTTATGCAACACATTAGTGAAGACAAAGAAAAACAAAGCTTTAACGCATTAGACAACAAATTTCAATTAGAAAGAGCGAAAAAGAGAAGGTTTTAATTATTGTAGAAATGTTTCGAAAGTTCAGCTCCTAGAAATATGCTAAGAAAAAGAAATTTAACTGAATCGAATACGAAATTTGGGGTGTGAGCATACAAACAATTTAATTGTTGGATCCTCAATCAGGATAACAAATCGCTAAGATATTAGATGGAGAAGAAACCTATACCTTGCATAAATGGCGGTATGAAGTAAGGACCCAATGCAATAAAGTCCCAAAAGAAAAATGAAATAAGGCCTCAAACTTTTGTACCCTAAACAAAAACAACGATAATTGGGATTTTATTTTTTTTTGGGGCTTTATTTCATTTTAAAAATTGGGGTTTAATTTCATATGAAATGAAATAAAGCCCTGAATCAAATTTTTGGGGCATTGTTTTATTTTGCTAAAATTTTAAATACAAAAGATATAGCAGCAATATTTATCAATCGGGTTTCATTTTCAAAATTGTAGCTTTATTTCATATCAAATAATGCCCCAAATTTTGGGTGCTTCATACATTTTTATCTGGGGTGTTTTATCACTCGTTTGCGGCCTAATTTCATGTTTGCTTTTGGGATTTTACTTCATTGTGGAATAAAGCCCCATTTGTGGGTCTTTATTTCATTTATTATTTGGGGCTTTATTGCATTGGGGCTTTATTTCATACCGCCGCATGCAAATTTGCCCATAAACATTCCATTAAGGAATAGGGGGCAAACTTGTCACATATCAACGAGTGCTGTCCGATTCAAGTTTAAGCTCAATGACAAGAAACCTCCTTTTTATAGTCGAGTCCGAACGGGGTGCCGCAGTGAGACACCTCTCTGTGGAGAAGTTTTTACATGGCTGCCATACCAAATGGTACAGTACCTCATAAATGTTGCCAGCATTAGGAGGGGATAGGTTAGGTTAGGTTAGGAAAGAGTGGCTGTCCTTTACAGACTCATTTAGACAATTTTAAGACCATTGTGATACCACAGTAGCGACAGACCTTGGTCTGGCGGGAATCGAACCCACGACCACTGCACTGGCAATCCAAGCACGCTACCAACTCGGCTACCGGGGCGCCCGGAGGAGGGGATAATCACTGCATAAAAATTTTCTGATGTTCTCGCCATGATTCGAACTCAGGTGTTCAGCATCATAGGCAGACATGATAACCTCTGCGCTACGGTGGCCCCCATAGCACAAATAATAAAATAATAAGAAGCAACAAGACATCTTCAATATTTAGTCGGTTTTTATACCCCCAGCTAATTCGGGCTGTTATGGGCTTCAGACACTTAATCGGCAGATCGGTCTATATGGCAGTTATTTCTAAATATAGTCTGATCTGAACCATATTTCGGTCGGATATCGGGAGTCTTAATACAACTCACTGTTTGAAATTTCAGCAAAATAGGATTATAAATGCAGCTTTTATGAACTTCAGACCCTTAACCGACAGATCGGTCTATCTGAACCACATTTAAGTCGGATGTCCGGGAGGCTTTAAACAACTCACCGATTCTAAATTTAGCAAAATCGGGTAATACATGTAGCTTTTATGGGTTTCAGACACTTATTTGGTGGATGGGTATAAATGGTAGCTATATCCCAATATAGTCCGATTTGGCCCGCTCAAGAACTTAAACCGAGCGGAGGAAAAAGACGCATCTGTGCTAAAATACAGCTCAATATCTCACTTTTTGAAGCTTTTTGTAGCGTTATTAACCGATTTGGCGGACCTTCCCCCTTACCACCATTTTCAAAAACTTTAGATCAAGGAGATGGGTGCACCGAAATTTTGTATGCCACCTTATGGTACCCCAAAAACACGAAATTGGTATAAAATGTTGGAGTCAAGTAACCTGGGGGAACGCCCCATCCCAAAATCCACCTGAACGGACATGTTTACCGATTGCTACAATATTGGTATCAAATGAAAGGTATGTATAGGTAGAGTACGAACTTGGCATACAAATGTCACCCTTAGTATCGGGGGGTCCCCCACCCAACAGGATACTTTTACCACTTTCGGCAATATGGGTATCATATGAAAGCTATTTAAAAGTAGTTAAAAAATCTGACATAAAAATATATTGCTTGATGTCTGAGGGGCCTTCCCACCCCTCAGGGCATATTTACCGAGGCGGCGGACCCTTCCTGCTCGTAATCCTCCATTTTCAAAAACTCCAGATCACGGAGATGGGTGCAGCGATATAAGAGACCAACTTATGGTACCCCAAAAACACGAAATTGGTATACAATTTTGGAATCAAGTAACCTGGGGGGACGCCCCATCTCAAAACCCACCCAAACGGACATGTTTACTGATTGGGACAATATGGGTATCAAATGAAAGGTATTAAAAAGTAGAATACGAACTTGGCATAAAAATGTCATCCTAAGTGTCTGAGGGGTTTCCCACCTGCAAAAACACGACCCAACAGGATACTTGTACCGCTTTGGCAAATATGGGTATCAAATGAAAGGTATTTAAAAGAGAATACAAATATTTCACACAAATTTATTCCTAGGTGCCTGAGGGGCCTCTCTACCCGCCGAAACTCCCCGAGCAATATGTAGTTCAATTGTGTTTTTTTGGGACTAGAGTATGAATCTCATATCCCCTTTCGAGTCAAAGGGTTTGTCTACTCCAATCCACCATTAAAACCAAGAGAATGACGTAGATCTAAAATCCAGACTTTATTGGGCGGACCCTCCCCCTACCCTATTTTCAAAAAAGCCATATCTCGCCTCACCCCCAAAAACATATTTACCGACCATAGTAATATAAGGCCTACATGAAAGGTATTTGGGAGTAGAGCACCAATTTGATATCCCCATTGGAGCGAAATACTGAAAGGCTGTACTAGCACCCCCAAACAGGACTTGTTTCCCGACCGTGCCAGTTTAGGGCTCAGATAAAATAAGAGAATGAAAGTAGGTGCAGCGTAGCGGGCCCTGTCCAGCTAGTTCAAATATTGGGTTGCCCAAAAAGTAATTGCGGATTTTTCATATAGTCGGCGTTGAAAAAATTTGTTCACTGCTTGTGACTCTGTAATTGCATTCTTTCTTGTGTCAGTTATCAGCTGTTACTTTTAGCTTGCTTTAGAAAAAAAGTGTAAAAAAGTATATTTGATTAAATTTCATTCTAAGTTTTATTACAAATGTATTTACTTTCTTTTAAAAAATCCGCAATTACTTTTTGGGCAACCCAATATATAAAAAGAATCCATGGGTTTTATAGCTTGACCCCCCACTATACTTTTTTATACCCTCCACCATAGGATGGGGGTATATTAATTTTGTCATTCAGTGTTTGTCATTCGAAATATTGATCCGAAACTCCATAAAGTATATATATTCTTGATAGTCGTGACATTAGCAACGTCCGTCCGTCTGTCCGTCGTTCGAAAGCACGTTAACTCCCGCAGGAATTAAGCTAGACGCTTGAAATTTTGCACGAATACATCCTATTAGGGAAGGTCGGTTAAAAGTGCAAATGGGCTATATCGGTTCAAGCTTTAACATAGCTGCCATATAAACCGTTCCAGGATCTTGACTTCTGGAGCCTCTAAAGCCGCTAACAATTTGCATGAAGTATTTTATTTTGACTTTCACTAACTATGCCAAGTATGGTCAATATCGGTTCATATCCAGAAATAGCTCCCATATAAACCGAACAGTCGATTATAGTTCTTGAGCCTCTAGAGGGCGCAATTGTTGCCCGATGTGGCTAACATTTTGCATGAAGTGTTTCGTTTTGACTTACAACAAATAAGCCATGTATGGTTCAAATCGGTTCATAACCTTATATAGCTCACCTATAAACCGATCTCGGATCTTGACTTCTTGAGCCCTTAAAGGGCGCAATTCTTATCCGATATGGCTGAAATTATGTACAGCGACTTCTTATATGACCTTAAACATACGTGAAAAATCTGATCTGAATCGGTCTATAGCCTGATATAGCTCCCATATAAACCGATCTCCCGATCTCCGTCCGTCCGCCCGTCTGTCGCCATAGCGGTGGAACGCGTAAAGGTAGCCGCTTGAAATTTTGCACAGATACTTAGTATTGATGTAGGTCATTGGAGATTGCAAATGGGCCATATCGGTTCAGATTTAGATATAGCTTCCATATAAACCGATCTGCCGATTTGATTTCTTGAGGTCTTAAAGCCGCAATTTTTTCCGATGTGGCTGAAATTTGCATATAGAGTTCGGTTATGCCTTTCAACAACTGTGCCAAGTACGGTCCGAATCGGTCATTTACCGGATATAGCTCCCACAAAAAACCGATCTCCCGATTTGATTTCTTGAGCCCCTGGAAGCCTCATCCGATTCGGCTGAAAATGTTTACACAGTGTTCTGTTACGACTCTCAACAACTGTGCAAAATACGGTCTAAATCGGTCTATAACCAGATATAGCTCCCTTATAAACCGATCTCCCGATTTGACTTCTTGAGCCCCTGGAAGCCTCAATTTGTATCCGATCTGGGTGAAACTTTGCATATTGTGTTCCTTTATGACTTCCAATAATTATGTCTAGTACGGGCCCAATCGGTGAAAACCCTGATATAGCTTCCATATAAACCGATCGCCAGATTTGAATTCTTAAGCCCCTGGAAGATTAAATTTTCATCCGATTTGGCTGAAATTTTCCATGTAGTGTTCCCTTATGACTTCCAACATCTGTGTCGAGTGCAGCCCGAATCGGTCTATAACTTGATATAGCTCCCATATAAACTGATCTCCCGATATGACTTCTTGAGCCCCTGGAAGCCTCAATTTTCATCCGATTTGGCTGAAATTTTATCTTATGACTTCCAACAACTGTGCCAAGTACGGTCCAAATCGGTCTATAACCAGGTATGGCTCCCATATTTTAGCAGAATCCATGGTGGTGGGTTTCCAAGATTCGACCCGGCCTAACATAGCACGCCTTTGCTTGTTATAGTTCACGTGTTTTCTTTTGAAAATAGCTTAAGTATCAAAAACCACAAATTGATTGTACCACCACTTTTGAGACGGAAGTGAAACGCACCTCGTACCTGCTTGCTTTAACTTGCACACTTAAAATATTTAAGAGTATGAAAGTTACGTATGCATGGTTTTGTTATTCAAACATATTAGGGTATTGTGTTACACCATTTCCAAATGGAATGAATTATAAAAATGCGCATAGATTCATAAGAACAATTGCAGTTTACACAATTATACCCTACACCACCACGGTGGTACAGAGTATTATAAGTTTGTGCATTTGTTTGCACCGCTAAGAAGGAGAAGAGCTAGAACCATTGATAAGTATACCGATCGACCTAGAATCACTTTTTGCTTTCGAGGTAGACATGTCCGTCTGTTAGTCCATGTGTTCTTGTAATCAAGGGACAGGTCGTTTTGTTGTCGACGACAAAAGCAAGAATCACAATTTTTAACACCAACATTAAATTGTCATTGAAATTGTCTTTTGCAAATACAAACTCTCTACTGTGGCTGGAAATGGTGTATTCTGGCATTCTTTTTTTGCATTAACTTTGTGGGAAGACCTCAATGCGCCGGTAATGCCGGTCGCATTCACAAATTATGCATGTGACACATAATTGAATGTTAAATTTCCTAAAGACTGTTTGTTAAACAATTTTAGAATTCACTCAATACCGTACTAAGCCATTTAGAACAAGTAAGGACGGGCTAAAGTTGGACAAAACCGAACTTTAAATAACCTACACAACATTTACTATGCAGGCTAAGTCGGCGAAATTAAATTTTTTTTAATGTTTGAAATGAAATCGTTGTGCATAATTTCGAGAGGATCGATTGTTAAATGCTTTAGCAAAGACACTTAAAATTAAAATCGGGAGATACATATATGAGGGAGCTATATCTAAATCTGAACGGATTTCTATCAAATTTACCAGTAATATCGAGACTTACAACAGAAACCAAAGTTCGTGCCAAAGTTCGTGGCAATCGCTTATCAAATGACTATCTTCATTGCAGTATTAGACCAAATCGGACGAACAGATATATATGGGAGCTATATCCAAATCTCAACCGATTTCTTCTAATTTCTAAAGGTTTCCTCTCTAGGCCAGCAAAAAAGTCTGTGACAAATTTGAAGACCATGGAATGAATAAAGCGAACTGTACTTTGTACATACATTAACCCATTAACGACGAATGGGTAGAAAAATACCCAAGGATAGAGCTATCTTAGAAAAATTCTTGCTAGTGTTGGGAAAGAGGTATGGTAATGAAATTTGGGTTGGTGTAAAGAAGACGAATGAAACTTGGCTTACACAATGTGAAAAATTTCTGCCAATGCGGCTTCCAGAGGTTTAAGTTGTCACATCGGGAGATCGGCTTATAGGGAGCTATATCAGTTTATAGAGCGAATTGAATCGTACTTGACACCGTTGTTAGAAGTCATAACAGAACACTACGTGCAAAATTTCAGTCAAATCGGCAGACAATTGCGGCTTCCATTTTGAGCCGACTTTCTGCTGTTACAGCAAACATTAATTTTAACGAACAACTTTGACAAAATTTTCATTGAAAACAACATTTTTCGAGTTTTTAAAAAAAAAAATTATGAAAATTTTTCTATAAAAAACCAATTTTGATGATATTTTCAATAAAAGTCAATTCTTGATTCGAAAAAATTTTGAATTGTAATGAAATTTCGTAAATTTTTTTATATAAATTTTTGAGTTTTTTTTTTAAAATTATGCAAATTTTTCCATTTCCCTCTAGGACGCATAGTTTAGGAGATACATTAATTTTAAAGTTTTCAAGGAAGAAATTCGATTTTTGATGAATATTCAATTTTTTCATGTAGTCACGAAATATGGTCCATTTTCCTCTAGGACGCATAGTTTAAGAGATAGAGCCATTTTAAGGTTTTCAATGTAGTCACGACGCATAGTTTAGGAGATACAGCCATTTTAAAGTTTTCAAGTTGAAAATTTGATTTTTGATGGATATTCAATGAAATTTTTAATTTTTCATGGAGTCACGAAATATGGTCCATTTGCCTCTAGGACGCATAGTTTAGGAGATACAGTCAAAGTTTTCAAGGTGAAAATTCGATTTTTGATGGATTTTCAATGAATTTTTTAATTTTTCTTTGGAGTTACGAATTATGGCCCATTTCCCTCTAGGACGCATAGTTTAGGAGATAGAGCCATTTTAAAGTTTTCAAGGTGAAAATTCGAGTTTTGATGGATATTCAATGAAATTTTTAATTTTTTAATGGAGTCACGAATTATGGTCCATTTCCCTCTAGGACGCATAGTTTAGGAGATACAGCCATTTTAAAGTTTTTACGGTGAAATTTCGATTTTTGATGGATTTTCAATGAATTTTTTACTTTTTCCTTGGAGTCACGAATTATGGCCCATTTTCCTCTAGTTTGGTTTTCATGGAGAATAGCGCCAATTTTCCTTTTATATCAAATTTTTGAGAAATTTTCTACAAATATTGAATTTTGAGAGACTTTCCATCGAAAAAAAATAAAATTTTGGCGATACTTTCCATGAAAACCAATTTCCGCCGGCATACTACAAAATCACAAAACCTCTCCATTATCACAAAAAGACAAGAATGCCAGACTTGGATTGGGCATTCCAATTTCCAATACCTAAATTTAAAGTAAACTAACGGGATAGTATGTAACTCACGTGAAAGTCATTTGGATGTAGAGTCCAAATTCAAATTCCCAGTTTTGCCCATAAACATTCCACTAAGGAACAGCGGAAAACTTCTCACATATCAAAAGAAAAATTTTTTCTGAAGGTCTCGTCAGGATTCGAACCCAGGCGTTCAGCGTGATTTGCGAACATGCTTACCTCTGAGCTATGGTGGCCTGGAAATGGAGTGTGAATCTGCAAAAAAAACAAATTTATTAAAAATTTTATATGGAAATACAATTTCGACAAAACTTTCTGTGAGTAGTAAATTTTGACAAAATTTTTCCTGAAAATAAAAATTTAATCATTTATTTCAGGATCCAGGAGGCCACCGTAGCCTATGACACTGAACGCCTATGATTCGAATCCTGGCGAGAACATCAGAAAAAATTTTCAGTGTTGGTTATCCCTTTCTAATGCTGGCGACATGTAAAAACTTTCCCCCAAAGATGTGTCGCACTGCGGCACGCCGTACGGACTTAGCTTTAAAAAAAGTAGGCCCCTTATTATAAAGCTTAAACTATAACCGGCCGCACACATTGATATCTGAGAAGTTTGCCCCTGCTCCCTAATGAAGCATTAAAAAAATTCCAGATCTCGGCAAAGAGTGCAATCCCTATTTGCTTTATTAACTTAAAAAACACGAATCTTATATCCAAATTTGGGTTCAACAAAAGAGGGGAACGCCCCATTCAAATGCCCCATCGAGCGGACGTACAAACCGATCAATACAATATAGGATTCAAGTGAAAGCTATTTAGGAGTAGAGTACAAATCTAACATCAAAATTCGGAATCAAGGACTAGGGGCTGTCTATCTAAGGAAAAACCATCCAATAGTCCATGTGGTCGATGGAAAAATTTGGCGCTCAGATAAAATGGATTCGAATAGTATGGTGAGAATTTGGGGTTCTGTACAATTGACAACAAATATTGTACCATATTAATTATTAGGTTTTAAAGTAGGAGTATGACATCAAAATTTGGGTTCATTGGTTAGGCGGACCCTTCCCTTTACTCTTATTTTCATATACTCCAGATCTCGGATATGGGCGAGGGAAATTCGTGCGGAATTTTGTTTGCACCCTAAACTCCCCTTAAACCAAACATATATATCGACCATGGCAATATGGAGCTCAAATGGTCTTTTGGAAAAGATCATGGAATGAACTTGAGCTGAAGAAGAGCCTTACTCAATAGAACACTTTAAAAGTCATAAACGAATTTTATGATGGCGCGAATTTTTAAAATTGGGGATAGTTTCCCCTAGAAATGACTTTTGCACTTATGCGATTTCAGCTTCATATAAGAGTGAAATTTGGGGTGTAAAAACTTTGTCAGTTTAGCGGTATTTTTAGTTAAGCGTTTGTCACTAAAGCGGATTCAATTGCATTGAATAACATCGAAAATGAATGGTTCTTTTAATCAAGTTTCACTTAAGCGGAATTTTTCACTTAAGCGGGATTTTTCACTAAAGCGGAATTTTTTCACTAAAGCGTATTACAGTTATGCGGTTTGGACTGCATTCACTTTCGGCACCAAGTGTGTGGGCCAGCATTTGTTAGGAGATATCCACCGCTGAATATTTTTCTGATGTTCACTTTGGGAATTGAGCCCAGGCATTTGGCGTCATTGGCGGACATGCTAACCTCTGCGCCACAGTGGCCTCCACCGCCCATGGGAATATGATGTTCAATTCAAAGATATAAGGGAGTGCAAATAGGCGCAGCGGAGCGGGACCAGTTTAGCCAGTTTTCGAAACATACCAAATTAAAAAAAAAAGAAACAAGTAAAAGCGTGCTAAGTTCGTCCGGGCCGAATCTTATATACACTCCACCATGGATCGCATTTGTCGAGTTCTTTTCCCGGCATCTCTTCTTAGGCAAAAAAGGATATAAGAAAAGATTTACTCTGCTATTAGAGCGATATCAAGATATGGTCCGGTTTGGACCACAATTAAATTATATGTTGGAGGCCTGTTCCAAATGTCAGCCAATTCGAATAAGAATTGCGCCCTTTGGGGGCTCAAGAAGTAAAATAGAAAGATCGAGTTATATGGGAGCTGTATCGGGCTATAGACCTATTCAGACCATAATAAACAAGTATGTTGATGGTCATGAGAGGATCTGTCGTACAAAATTTCAGGCAAATCGGATAAGAATTGCGCCGTCTAGAGGCTCAAGAAGTCAAGATCCCAGATCGGTTTATATGGCAGCTATATCAGGTTACGAACCGATTTGAACCTTATTTGACACAGTTGTTGAAAGTAAAAATAAAATACGTCATGCAAAATTTCAGCCAAATCGGATGGGAATTGCGCCCTCTAGAGGCTCAAGAAGTCAAGTCCCCAGATCTGTTTATATGACAGCTATATCAGGTTATGAACCGATTTGAACCATACTTGGCACAGTTGTTGGATATCATAACAAAATACTACGTGCAAAATTTCATTCCAATCGGATAGGAATTGCGCCTTCTAGAAGCTCAAGAAGTCAAGACCCCAGATCTGTTTATGTGACAGCTATATCAGGTTATGGACCGATTTGAACCATACCTTGCACAGTTGTTGGATATCATAACAAAATACTACGTGCAAAAATTCATTCAAATCGGATAAGAATTGCGCCTTCTAGAAGCTCAAGAAGTCAATACCCAAGATCGGTTTATATGGCAGCTATATCAAAACATGGACCGATATGGCCCATTTACAATACCAACCGACCTACCCTAATAAGAAGTATTTGTGCAACATTTCAAGTGGCTTTTAGCTTTACTCCTTCGGAAGTTAGCGTGCTTTCGACAGACAGATTTCCAAATCCTTTAAACTCTTTGGCCGGCCCTCGTATATCTTGCTTGGTTTCCGTTTGGTGCTAATTATATTTTAAATTGAATATGGTAAAAATAGAAATAGAAAGTACTTGGAATTATGAAAATTATTCAAAGTTTTATTTTGTTTAAGTTTTTGTTTTTTCCAAAAGGCGCTTTGTATGTTGGTTAACAGCAGCCCCAAATGCAGTTACATGCAGTCACTAATTCAAACACTTTTGAATGGAATGCCTTTGTTGTTTGGTGGGAGGGTGGGTTTGTGGGTTTGTTCTAAACGCTGGTTTATTTTTCATGAGCAGCTTTTGTTTGTTTGACCAAATAATTCATAACTCGGAGTCGAGTGTTTGTGTGAATGTGCATTTGCATTTGCAAAAAAAAAGCAAAAAAAAGCACTCAGCTTCCCTCAGGCTGCTCATGCAATTGAAACTCAATTAGAACATATAGAAAAAAAGTACACTCTGGAAATGTGGAGAAAAAAGTATGCACCACACACAGTATGGTGTTGACGTAACATAATCCCAACCAGGGGGCGAATCATTTTCGAAATTCATATAAAAAGATGTGTGAAATCCAATTAAAACATATAGTTTGATTCTATTCACAACTAATCGCACCAACATTCAAAATGAACAAAGCCATCATTGTAAGTATTAAGGCCAAGGAGATTTGAACAAATCCTTTGACAAATTCGACCGCACCTCGAATAGGACACGCAATGCTAATTGGGCATTTCTTTCTCTCTTCACTTTTAGTTCGCCGTCCTCGCCCTCGTTGCCGTCGCTGTCGCTGAACCCAAGGCCAAGCCCAGCTACAACAACAACTACGGCAGCTACGACCACTACGCCCCAGCTTCTTCCGCTTCCGCTGCTGCCGCCGCTGCCGCTTCCGTCACCCACCCCAGATCTTATGCCTACGATGTCCCCTCTTACTCCGTCGGTTACGGTTATGATGCTGGTTACGGTCATGGTTATGGTGCTAACTACGGTACCGGTTACGGTGCTGGTTACGGCCAAAACTACGGCCACAACTACGGTTACTAAACAGTGATTTGGTGCTACCGAAAAGAAAAGGCTTTGACACAATAAATCATGATGAATGATCACTGAGCAAAAAAAAAAAAAAACCTTTTGTCTTTGTACTAAATAAGGGGGAATAAGGGGACCAATGGGTAGTCATAATCAAAGTTTTATAAATAATGGGCGACAATTGGGCAACAGGTTAGGAAAATTAAATTGCAAACTTGCAGTAGGGTTTTTGGATTTTGACAAAATGTCTATTATAAAAACCAACACTAAGAAAAAATTTGCACTCGGATAAATTTCTAAAAATTTGCATGGTCTATTAGAATTTGATATAGCATACTCAATTTTTTAAGCCCCTTTGCCGATATTGGGGTTATTTTGCTTGTAATTCCTAGTAGTATTGATCTAAGGACCTAAAAATTATATGCAAACAACTAATGTCTATCTGTCCGCCTGTCTGTCTGTCATCTATCTGTCCTTCTGTCTGTCAGCCTGTCAGTCCGTCCGTCAGTCTGTTCTTCCGTCAGTCTGTCCGTCCATCAGTCTGTCCGTCCATCAGTCTGTCCGTCCATCAGTCTGTCTGTCCATCAGTTTGTCCGTCCGTCAGTCTGTCCGGCCGTCAGTCTGTCCGTCTGTGTGTCTGTCCGTCCCTCAGTCTGTTCGTCCATCAGTCTGTCCGTCCGTCAGTCTGTCCGGCCGTCAGTCTGTCCATCCCTCAGTCTGTCCGTCCATCAGTCTGTCCGTCCGTCAGTCTGTCCGTCCGTCAGTCTGTCCGGCCGTCAGTCTGTCCATCCGTCAGTCTGTCCGTCCGCCAGTCTGTCTGTGTGTCTGTCTGTCCATCCGTCAGTCTGTCCGCCTGTGTGTCTGTCTGTTCGTATGTCTCTCAGCCTGTCTGTCTGTCCGTCTGTCTGGACAGACAGACTGACGGACGGACAAGCAGACAAACAAGCAGACCTAGAGACTGACAGATAGACGGACAGACATACATACAGTGTGTCTGTCAGGCAGACAGGCTGACAAACAAACAGACTGAGAGACTGATAGATAGATGGACAGATAGATAGCTCTATGTTCAAAATACTTACAACAGGCAAATAGACGGACAGACAGACGGAAAGAGTGACGGACAGACTAACGTACAGATGGACAGGCTGACAAACAGACAGATCGAGAGACTGACAGACCGTGTGTCTGTCTGTCCGTCTATCTGTCAGTCTCTCGGTCTGTCTGTTTGTCAGCTTGTTCATCTGTCCGTCACTATTTCCGTCAATCTGTCCGTCTGTCTGTCGCTTGAAAGTATTTTGAACGTAAAAGGACTTATACAGGAGGACAGATCGGTCTGTATGGAAGCTATATCCAAAAATGGTTCGATCTAGGTATAGTAAAACTCAATGGGTATAATAAAACCCAATGTTCCAAATTTTAGCGAAATGGTGTAATAAATGCGCTTGTTATGGGCTTAAGACCCTATATAGGCAGGTCGATCTAAATGGCAGCTATATGTAAATAAGGCCCAACATGAATCATAATTGGGTCGGATATCGATAGGTCTAACAAGTAAATGCGTGCTAAGTTCGGCCGGACCGAATCTTGGGATCCCTCCACCATGGATTCTGCTGAATCCATTAAAGCTTTCACCAACCGAACAAGGATAATCGAGAGACCGTTTTATATGGGAGCTATATTGGGTTATAGACTGCTTTAGACCGTACTAGGCACAGTTGTTGGAAGTCGTAATAGAACACCCCATGCAAAATTTCAGCCAAATCGGGAAAATTACGGCTTGTAAGGACTCAAGAAGTCAAATCGGGCGATCGGTTTATATGAGAGTCATATCAGGTTATAGGCCGATGTACACCGTACTTGGCACAGTTGTTCATTGCATGTGGTATTCTGTTAAACCACATGCAAAATTTCAGTCAAATTTCGAGTTCATAACCGAACACTTTGAGCAAAATTTCAACCAAATCGAACAAAAATTGCGGCTTGTTAGGGCTCAAGATGTGAAATAGGGAGATCGGTTTATATCGGTTATATGGTACATGGCACAGTTGTTGGAAATCATAACAGAACAAAGAGCGTCAAATCGGGAGATAGGTTTATCTGGCAGCTATATATAAATCTGAACCGATATGGCTCATTTGCAATCCCCAACGACCTACATTAGTATTAAGTATTTGTGAAAAATTTCAAGTGGCTAGCTTTATGCGTTCGACCGCAATCGTGATTTCGACAGACGGACGGACGGACATGGCTCGATCTACTCAGAATGTTGGGACGATCAAGAATATATATAATTTACTAGCCGAACCGGGAGCGGGCCCGCTCCCTGCCCCTTCTTTAACTCTCTAATACCTTTTATGGGTGGGGACACTTCGCCCTGAATGTGAATATCGAATTCGTGCCATTGTAACATATGTCCGCCTATGACGCTGAATTGTCGTGATTTTGGACGGCCCCCGAGGCACCAGACTACAACAATAGAACCCATGATATGTTTGGTGACGGTAGGTTTCGTTAGATTAGGTTGCAAAGAGGTGACGGATGGGTTGAAAAGAGGGTGCAGATATTTATCTGCCCCATGCCACTATAGACATACACCTAAGCCAGTAATCGGCTTGTTGTGCGCTCTTAAAACCAAAAAGGAACCTCGAAGAAGAAAATTTTAATTTTCAGGAAATGCTCAAACGTCTCATCGTCTTTCCCACACGCCCTACGCATGCTATCACTTGCCGCACCGATTTTGCATAATTGAGCTCGTAGTCTTATGTGGCCCGTTATGACACCAAAAGTTATACTGACTTTTGGTATCACTGACTTTTGGAACGTCAAATGTATCTGTTGAGAGGAGTTTTGGGGTTGGGGCGGCCCGCTGGGTACTTGGACTAAAATTTTAGTACGATATTCGTTTTCTAGTCTCCAATACCTTTGATTTGATAACCATATTGTGCCCATCGATCCACTTTTGGTTTTGGGTGGAGTTGTTGGGGTAAGGGGGAGGGACCACCCTGTGAAAATTTTAAGAAAATCGGTTCAGTTGTTTTTGATTCTACGGAACAAACAAAATAACCGAGTTCCATATAGTCATGATGGGTCATATGCCCATTTAAGGCATTTTTGGGAGGTAGCGTGACCCCCTATACTTCAAACTAATTTTGTACGCCAGACTCGTAATCTTCTCCCGAATACCTTTCATTTGAGCCCCATATTGAAATGAACGTCCAATGTGTCTGTTTGGGGGAGTTTTGGGCTTAGACTCAAATTTTATTCGTATATTCGTATTCTACTCTCCAATATCTTTCATTTGAAACCCATATTGTCCCGATCGGTCCACTTTTATTTTTAGATAGAACTTTTGGAGTAAGGGGGAGGGTCCGCCCCCCTCCCGATATCAAAAAATTATATAGCCTATGTTTACTTCCAGACCAACTTACATAATCTGTGAGATATAAGAAGGGGTCTTAGACGAATATGTCAAGGTGTTTCAAACGGAATGACTAGATTAGTATACCCCCATCGTATGGCGGTGGGTTATAAAAATATATCAAGTAAAAAATAGCTTCATTCGTCCAGGCCAATTTTCATAGCTTTGCCAGTCCTTCAGAACCAATTGCAAATTTTTTAAAACCGTTAATAGATTAAACAATTCTTCGAGTGCCCTTACAAGCGGCAATTTTTGCCCGATTTGGAGGTTTAGGACGCGGTGGCAAGGAGGCCACCAGGCCTCCAAGCCACCAACCAGCGTATAATAGGGTGTATACGCTGGTTGGTGGCTTGGAGGCACACCCTAGTACAAGCAACAGGTTGTAAACGGCTCGGGGAGGCAAGAGAAGGACTACGTAAATCAAAAGCGGGATTTCGGATGCGGTGGCAAGAGAGTGGCTAGGAGGCACACCATATTATGCGGCACAATACGTGGATTGGTGGCTAGGAGGAGCACACTCTAGTGCACGGCACTGTTGGGGTTCACTGCGGAACGGCACGTGCTCCAAATCACGCCTGTCGTGGTTTGGAGCACGGTGGCAAGGGAGTGGCAAGATGGCACCCCCTATTATGCGGTACAATAAGCGGGTTGGTGGCTAGTAGGCACACCCTAGTACACGTCAATATTCGAGTTCGCTGGGTGACGGCACGAGAAGGCGGAAAAGGGCCCTCCGTTTATATACATCGGCTTCGGGCGCCTATGGCAAGGATCCATACCCTAATACACTGCTCGGGTTAAATGGGGAACGGCACCGGCAGACGAGAGAGAGGCCACACCTTTAATATATACCGGGGTTTCAAGTGCCTATGGCAAGAAAGAGGTATACCCTAGTATACGGCACTGTTCATATCATTCGCAAGGATGGCACTAGGAGGCAAAAGGGCACTCCGTTGGTACACAATGAAGTTCGGGTGCAAGGAGCCACACCCCAATATATGGGAGTGTTCACTTGCGAGCACAATCCTAAGCGGCAAGAGGGCAATCTGTTTACACTTGGCACTGGGTGACGAATGAGCACACCCTGATATGTTTGCAGCAGTAAGGCACTCTTAGATCACCTTTACTCACTATGTCTGCACGGCTTCTGGCTCCTTGGTTGATTGTCTCGAGTACTTGTTGCGACTCCCTTTTATATGCGTCTATACTGGGCTTTGCCCAATGCTAAGTAATCTTTTTGCTTCATCCAGCGTTATTCTCGATTTGAAAAACATCTTTTCCCGGCTTAGAGATTTTTGGTTTTTTTTCGTCAGCAAATGTGGGCCCACCAGACTGTCGCACTAAAACAAAAAAGTTTTTTTTTTTTTAAATTCTGCCTTAAAAAACTATTTTGGTGCAACTCACTATAGCATAATTCAGTAAAAATGCGCCATTTAGGGGGCCAAGACTAAAAATAGAAAGTTCTGTCTTTATGGAAGCTATATACACACGTAGTTCTATGTGGACCATATTGGGCAGAGGCATCGGGGCGAAATTGAGTGAGAAATGTGACTTTTAGTCGTCAATAACTTTAAATCGAAAAATCGGTCTATATGGCACGTGACGTGTAGGATTCTAATGCAGGTGGTATGTAATATGAGCCCAAGAAATTACACACAAATCCAAAATGAAAATATGCTCCAACAGGTATATGGAGAACAACAGCACAACTTTTGGGGTCCATTTTCATCTTTTGGGGCTTTTTCCCATGAAGTTATTGGGTTCAATTTGGGTTCTCCTCAAGGAAATCTGGACTTTTCCAACTAAATGGGAAGGTAAATACTTGGAAACATTTTCATGTTAATTGTGGGGTTTATTTTTACCATTTTGTGGCTCAAAGGTATTTATTTTACTACAAAATCCAACATTTCGGGTATATTTTCTCAAATTTAAAAAAAAGGTATCAATAAAGCAAAAATTAAATCTGAAAATTAAATAATTTTCATACCCACCACCATAGGCATACTAATCTAGTCATTGCATTTGTAACACCTCGAAATATTGATCTGCGACCCCATAAAGAATATATATTCTGGGTCATCTCGAAAAACTGATTCGATCTAGCCATGTCCGTCCGTCCGTCTTTCGAAATCAAGATAGCGATCGAACGCATGAAGCTAGTAGCTTGCAATTTTGCACAGATACTTAATATTGATGTAGGTCGTTGGGGATTGCAAATGGGCCATATCGTTTCAGATTTGGATATAGCTCCCATATAATCCGATCTCCCGATATGACTTCTTGAGCCGTTGGAAGCTACAATTTTCATCCGATTTGGCTGAAATTTGGCATGAAGTGTTTTCTTATGACTTCCAACAACTGTGCTAAGTATAGTCCAAATCGGTTTATAACCTGATATAGCTCCCATATAAACCGATCTCTCGATTTGACTTCTTGAGCCCTTGGAAGCCACAATTTGCATCCGATTTGGCTGAAATTTGGCATGAAGTGTTTTCTTATGACTTCCAACATCTGTGCCAAGTACAGTCCTAATCGGCCTATAACCTGATATAGCTCCCATATAAACCGATCTGCCGATTTGACTTCTTGAACCCTTGGAAGCCGCAATATTCATCCGATTTGGCTGAAATTTGGCACGCGGTGTTTTGTTATGACTTCCAATAACTGCGAAAAGTATGATCCAAATCGGTCTATAACCTGATAAAGCTCCCATATAAACCGATCTCCCAAATTTTACTTCTTGAGCTCTTGTCAAAATTTTGCACATAGTGTTCTCTTATGACTTCTAACAACTGTGCCAAGTACGGTCCAAATCGATCTATATCCTGATATACCTCTCATATAAACCGATCTGCCGATTTCACTTCTTGAGACCCTAGAAGCCAAAATTTTTTCCGATTTGGTTGAAATTTTGTGTGCAGTGTTCTGTTACGCCTTCCAACAACTATGCCAAATACGGTCAAAATCAGTCTATAACCTGATATAGCTCCAATGTAATCCCTATCTCAATCATCCTTGTTCAGTTCCTAGAAACTTAAATTTTTGGTGGTTGGACAGAAGTTTGGTTTATTTTGTATACATTTTTAGCAGAATTCAGTTTCCGGACCCACGATGTGACGCTGACATGGATTCCTGAGCATGAGGGGATTCCACGAAATTAGAGGGGGGACAAGTGCGCCAGCAGGATTTCGTCTGCGCCGGGCAGACTTGCCATTGGCCTTGCCTACGTGTCATTTGTCGAGCTACTGAACACAGTATAGGGGATAGCCAGGGCGGTGTCGGTGGCGAGGTGGGACACGGTTGCCGGACTGCGAAGGCGGCCATAGGGTCATCGAACTGAGGAGGACGAGTGAGTTGCTGGCGTTTGTTAAGAGGTCACATAGTACTTTGAAAGGGGTCATAACCGGGCAGTGTGCCATAGGCAACATGGCGGCGCACATGGGAATACCGCACAATGACTTCTGTAGGATTTGCCTCGATGAGGATGAGGAGGAGCCTACTGAGCACTTGCTATGTTCCAGTCTGGGTCTGCAGAGACGTAGGCTCTCAGACATTTCGACTCATATATGGATATCAAATTCGTGCTGTACTTCCAAATCCCTTTAATTTGAGCCCCATATTGCCAGGGCCGATAAATATGAGCCGTTTGGAAGCTGGGTCGGCCACCGGCACTTTATACTGGAATTAGATATCAAATTCGTTCTTTATTCCCAACGGAAATGAATTTCAGTTTAGAGGGTGCCGTAGGGCGTACCCCAAAACACTCTGCTCAAAATTGGATATCAAATTCGTTTTTTACTCTCAAATACCTTTCAATTGAATCCCATATTGTCATAATGGGTCAAATAACCCATTTGACGTATCTTTAGGAGGAAAAGCGCCACCTAGACTTGAACGCAAATTTGAATGTAATTTTCGTAGTCTACTCCAAAATACCTTTCATTTGAGCCCCATATTGTCATGATCGTCGAATAAACCTATTTTAAGGGGTTTTGGGGCTGGGGCGGTCCTCCAGGTACTTGGACCCAACTTTTATTATAAAATTAATATTCTACTATTGAATATCTTTCATTTGAATCCTATATTGTGCCGATCGGTCTACTTTTATTTTTGGGTAGGACTTTTGGTGTAAGGGGGAGGGTCCGCTCCCCCTCCCGTTATTAAAACAATCTATGAAACTTTCAAGGTAAACGGTTCAGCCGTTTTTGAGTCAATACGGAACAAATATAAGAATTTTTTAATTTTATATACAAGAGTTACCCCATCATTTTTTGGCCAAAAAAGAATTCTTATAATTTTTCATTCCATTAAACATTTTGTGTTGCATGGTGTTATTAATTAGTCTAACGGCAAGTCTCAATCAATTGTTTTATGTGCAAAATCTTATACAAAGCAATTGAAACACACAAAATACGGGGAAAATTTAGCATTTGCTAAAGCCCCAACGTTCAACATTTGGAATTTCATAGCGTTACACAAGAATGTAGTTTTGCTGATTTGCAGCTTTTATTTTAGTCAATCTACGTGAGAAGACAACGAACGCAAATATGCTTCATAAACTGAAGTTGTCTTGACCCATTTCGTTTAATTTTAAATTTTTGCCTTGGCCCATATTTTTCAGTGACTTTGCTATGAGGGCCGATGAGTTACAAAAGAAAAAAAAAAAACGAACGAAAAAACAGCATAAAGCAACAACACGATCACCCTACATAAGGCATTTTAAACCGAGAACATATGCAGAAGTAGTGGATAAGGGAAGTAAAAAGTTATACTTATCGGAAAGTTAAAAACAACTAAAAGCGTGCTTAGTTCGGCCGGGTCGAATCTTGGGAACCCATCACCATGGATTCTGCTAAAAATTTATACAAAGTAAATTTTATTCTACATACCAAACTTCTGCCAAGCCAGAAAATAATTAAAACTTCTAGGAAACGGGCAAGGGAGATCGAGAGACCGGTTTACATGGCAGCTATATCAGGTTATAGACCGATTTTGGCCGTACTTGGCACAGTGGTTGGAAATCATAACAAAACACTACATTTCAGTGAAATCGGACAAAAATTGCGGCTTGTAAGGGCTCAAGAAGTCAAATCAGGCGATCGGTTTATATGGGAGCTATATCAGGTTATTGCCCGATTAAAGCCGTACTTGGCACATTTGTTGGAAGTCAAAAGTTGCGGCTTCCAAGGGCTCAAGAAGTCAAATTGGGAGATCGGTTTATATGGGAGCTATATCAGGTTATAGACCGATTTGAACCATACTTGGCACAGTTGTTGGAAGTCATCAAAGAACACCAGGTGCAAAATTTCAGCCAAATCGGACAAAAATTGCGGCTTCCAGGGGCTCAAGAAGTCAAATTGGGAGATCGGTTTATATGGGAGCTATATCAGGTTATAGACCGATTTGAACCATACTTGGCACAGTTGTTGGAAGTCATCAAAGAACACCAGGTGCAAAATTTCAACCAAATGAGACAAAAATTGCGGCTTGTAAGGGCTCAAGAAGTCAAATCTGGAAATCGGTTTATATGGGAGCTATATCAGGTTATGGACCGATTTCGGCTGTACTTGGCACATTTGTTGGAAGTCATAAAAGATTACCACATGCAAAATTTCTGCCAAATCGGATGAAAATTGCGGCTTCCAGGGGCTCAAGAAGTCAAATCTGGAGATCGGTTTATATGGGAGCTATATCAGGTTATGGACCGATTTGAACCATACTTGGCACAGTTGTTGGAAGTCATAACAGATTACCACATGCAAAATTTCAGCCAAATCGGATGAAAATTGCGGCTTCCAAGGGCTAAAGAAGTCAAATCGGGCGATCGGTTTATATGGGAGCTATATCAGGTTATAGACCGATTTGAACCGTACTTGGCACATTTGTTGGAAGTCACAACACATTACAACATGCAAAATTTCAGCTAAATCAGACAAAAATTGTGGCTTCCAGGGGCTTAAGAAGTCAAATCGGGAGATCGGTTTATATGGGAGCTATATCCAAATCTGAACCGATGTGGCCCATTTGCAATCCCCAACGACCTACATCTATATAAAGTATCTGTGCAAAATTTCAAGTGGCTAGCTTTACGCGTTCGACCTCTATTGTGATTTCGACAAACGGACGGACATGGCTAGATCGATCAGAACGACGAGATATGGGGTCGTAGACGAATATTTCGAGGTGTTACAACCGCAATGACTACATTAGTATACCCCCATCCTATGGTGGTGGGTAAAAAAAAATTAAATTATAATACTTTTATTGTAAATATTTAAAGTTTTTAATATTTTTATGAAGCTATACAGATTTTAAGTCTATGTAGTAATCATTGAGCTTGATTTTGTTTGAACTCATCTTCAAATTTGAATAAAATAGTTTACACAGAAACGTGTTAACAACGTTACTACATTTGGAGAACAATTCTGCTAATAAATGTAAACAAGCGATTCATACTAAAGTCAAGAACTCTATACTCAAGTCAAGATCTCCAACTACAGACTGCATTTCAATACCATTTTCACACTTAAGACAATATTTCAATAAAATTTTTTCTAAAGACAATATTTCAATGATATTTGCACTAAAGACAACATTTCAATGATATTTTCTCTATGGATCAAATTTCAACACCTCAAAGATTTTCATTCACTAAAAACCAAAATGGTATAAAATTTTCTCAGAACACAAAATTTCGATGGAAAAATGTTCGTACATTTTCCTTAAACACAAAATATCAATGAAACACAAATAAAAACCCATAATAGCAAGACGATTTTCTTTTAGAAAAACGCACTATTAAAGTAAAAATTCCAACAAATTCTCTCTATAAATGATATTTCATTGAAATTTTCTCAGTAGATTTACTTCAATCACAAACTCAGAAGAATGGTGCTCATAAAATAAACTATTGGGTTGCCCAAAAAGTAATTGCGGATTTTTCATATAGTCGGCGTTGACAAATTTTTTCACAGCCTGTGACTCTGTAATTGCATTCTTTCTTCTGTCAGTTATCAGCTGTTACTTTTAGCTTGCTTCAGAAAAAAAGTGTAAAAAAAGTATATTTGATTAAAGTTCATTCTAGGTTTTATTAAAATTGCATTTAATTTCTTTTAAAAAATCCGCAATTACTTTTTGGACAACCCAATAAAAGACTTTTAATCTAATTTGGTAAAATTTCAATTAAAACAAGGAAAAATTTCAAAATTTTTAGTAAATTTTACTCATCTGCAATTAGTGGCAAAGAGTTCATAAACTTGGGTTTGGGAAGTCATTTCTCTCAGCAAATTTAATATTCCTATAGCAAACAACGTTTTTATTTACCCAATATAAACATGTTGTTATGTTGAGTTCAATGCTTACTACAAACCTATATTCTTCAATTTGAATGAATATTCGTTCCAAATAGTTTACAAGTTTCCCAAATTTGAGCATTTTTGAATAAATTTAATTTAATTACAAGTTTTAAGTTTGCCCTTAGAAACCTTTAATGGTGGTATATTACTGACAAATGCAAATTTTGCCCATGAACATTCCACTAAGGAACAGGGCCAAATTTCTCACCTATCAATGAGTTCAATCCTATTCAAGTATTAAGCTCAATGATAAGGTACCTCCTTTTTATAGGCGAGTCCGAACGGCGTGCGACACCTCTTTGGAGAGAAGTTCTACATGGCATAGTACCTCATAACAGTTGCCAGCATTAGGAGGGGAAAACCATCGTTGAACATTTTTTCTGATGGTCTCGCCAGGATTCGAACCCAGGCGTTCAGCGTCATAGGCGGTGGCCTCCCGTGTATTACTGACACAAATTCTTATTTAAAAAGAAAATTCCACCTTTTACATTTTCCTATATTTACCTGGGCTGTGCAGTTAAGCAGGGTCATAACCGATTCAGAGCATGTGCCGCCGACGAAAAGGCGTAAGCAACACACACACAGGTAACGGCTAAAAACCATGCAAATCATTCCCGTGTCACACAAACAGTATTACAATGCTCAGAAAAACGAGTAAAAAGGCATTAAGTTCGGCCGGGCCGAACTTTGGATACCCAACACCTCGGGTATATATTGGGTTGCCCAAAAAGTAATTGCGGATTTTTTAAAAGAAAGTAAATGCATTTTTAATAAAACTTAGAATGAACTTTAATCAAATATACTTTTTTTACACTTTTTTTCTAAAGCAAGCTAAAAGTAACAGCTGATAACTGACAGAAGAAAGAATGCAATTACAGAGTCACAAGCTGTGAAAAAATTTGTCAACGCCGACTATATGAAAAATCCGCAATTACTTTTTGGGCAACCCAATACTTAATTCTTGGTCACATCAATAAATTATATGCCTTTTTTTTCTTCTGGACTTCGAGTGAACTCACCTTTCATTATGAGCTACCCATTCAAGCTATCTCTTCTTGAAAACCACAATCTTCCAATTTAAATCTGTTCTGTTTCTAGCCCTCAAAAGTTAGCTGTGGCAAATTTTAAGAAAATCAGGGAGAAAATAATTTGTGAACTTTGTATAGAAATGAACATATACTGACAAATAGACCGGCAGACGTATATGACTAGATGAAATCAGAGAGTAATTCTAAGTCGATACCATATTTATTACGGAAATGAATCTCTAACTCTTTTTCCTTCCCTTACAAATACATGCATTAAGCTGAAATACACTGAACTATAGTAGTAGGTGTAGGTGTGGGGCATAATGACTAGAACTAGATAGCGTATGTTCAACTGATGACTGCTCAAAAGTAATTGGTGGTGTGGACACTTTAATTTTTCAATCACTATTGAAAAACTATTGATATTCGCAACATTTGATAATTTCGATATTTGTAATAATTAACGAAAATGAGAAATAGAAATCATGAGATCGATTTATATATTGGGTTGCCCAAAAAGTAATTGCGGATTTTTCATATAGTCGGCGTTGACAAATTTTTTCACAGCTTGTGACTCTGTAATTGCATTCTTTCTTCTGTCAGTTATCAGCTGTTACTTTTAGCTTGATTTAGAAAAAAAGTGTAAAAAAAGTATATTTGATTAAAGTTCATTCTAAGTTTTACTAAAAATGCATTTACTTTCTTTTAAAAAATCCGCAATTACTTTTTGGGCAACCCAATATATAAGCAATATCAATGCACATACAGAATAAAACCAAATTTAGTAAAGTCAATTGGAAGTCATGAGAGAAATCATTGTACGTAATTGTAATCGGATGAAAATTGCGCCCTCTATAGGCCGGATGAAAATTGCGCCCTCTATAAGCGCACTATATCTCATACGATACATTCAGTGTTGAATCGCTTATTTTTGTTCAGTTTTGCAATAAATTGAACTTCGCCATTAGTAATGCAAAATGCAAAGTTTGCCCAGGAACAGGGGCAAACGGAACAATTCCCCTATTTGTTTGCTCTAACAACAGAAAGTCTGATGAAATTGGGACAGCTGTAATATTTTGTAAAAAAACCAAAATTTTGTAGTGTGTTCAGATGGTCAAAAGCTGCAAAAACTCTTAAAATGTAATCATGATTTTAAAAGTTTGTATATTTAATTTTATATATTAATTTTAGGGGCATATTGCATACATTTTTTTCCAATTTTCTGTAATTTGACAATTTTTTGACGATTTAATTTAACAGCAGACAAGTTATTTTCTCCAATATATTGGTGCATTTAAACAAATAAAAAGGCGTTAAGTTCGGTCGGGCCGAACTTTGGATACACACCACCTCGGTATATATGTAAACCATCTTTCGTTATAATCCGAAGAAAAATGCATAATTTATGCCCCCATAGCAGCTTTATCGAAATATGGTCCCGTTTGGACCAAATCCGACACGGACATTGAAAGGTCTAATAGGAACAAATCATTGTTCAATTTTGTCGAAAAAAATATAATCGTGTTTTTGGTAGCCATATCCGAATATACACCGATCTGAACCATATACGACACGAATGTCGAAAAGCCTAACATAAGTCACTGTGTCAAATTTCAGCGAAATTGAATAATAAATGTGCTTTTAATGGGGCCAAGACTTTAAATCGAGAGATCGGTCTATATGGCAGATATATCCAAATCTGGACCGATTTTGACCAAATTGCAGTAGGATGTCGAAGGGTCTATCACAATGCACTGTCCCGAATTTCGGGGAAATCGGACAATAAATGTGCCTTTTATTGGCCCAAGACCTTAAATCGAGAGATCGGTCTATATGTCAGCTATTCCAAATCTGGGCCGATCTGAGCCAAATTCAAGAAAGATGTCGAGTGGCCTAATACAACTCATTGTCTCGAATTTCGGCGAAATAGAACAATAAATGCGCCTTTTATGGGCCCAAGACCTTTAATCGAGAGATCGGTCTATATGCCAGCTATATCCAAATCTGGATCGATCTGGGCCAAATTGCAAAAAGATGTCGAGTGGCCTAACACAACTCACTGTCCCAAAATTCAAAATTCAGGACAATAAATGCGCCTTTTATGGGCCCAAGACCTTAAATCGAGAGATCGGTCTATATGGCAGCTATATCCAAATCTGGACCGATCTGGACCAAATCGAAGTGGAATATCGACTGGCCTAACGCAGCTCACTGTCCCAAATTTCACCAAAATCGGATAATAAATGTGGCTTTTATGGGCCTAAGACAATAAATCAGCGGATCGGTCGATATGGGGGCTATATCAAGATATAGACCGATATAGCCCATCTTCGAACTCGACCTGCTTATGGACAAAAAAACAATCTGTGCAAAGTTTCAGCTCAACATCTCTATTTTTGGCTGAAATTTTGAACGTGGTGTTTTAAAATCGGTTCATACCCTGATATAGCGATCAGTACCATATTTGGGTCGGATATTGAGAGGCTTAAGACTGCGCACTATTCCAAATTTTAGCGAAATCGGGTAAGAAATAAAGGTTTTAAGCTCTTCAGACCCTTTATCGGGAGATCGGTCTATATGGGAGCTATATCTTAATATGGACCGATCTAATCCAAATTTAGGTCAGATGTTGGGAGGCTTAAAATAGCTCGCCGTTGCAAATTTCAGCGAAATCGGATAATAAATAAAGCTTTTATGGTCTTCAGAACCTTTATCGGGAGATCGGCCTATATGGTAGCTATATCTAAATATAGCCCGATCTGTACCATATTTGGGTTAGTTGTCGTGTCAAGTTTTATTCCGATTTGCTCAAATTCAGCCAAATCGCGCAAAAATTGCGGCTTTTAAGGGCTCAAGAAGTCAAATCGGCAGAGCTATAACAGGATAAAGGCCGATTTGGACCGTACTTGGCACAGTAGTTGAAAATCATAGCAAAACGCTACATGCAAAATGTTAGCCAAATCGGACCACAATTACGGCTATTGAGGGCTCAAGAAGTCAAATCGGCAGATCGGTTTATATGGGAGCTATATCAGGTTATAGACCTATTTGGACCGTACTAGTCACAGTTGTTGGAAGTCGTAACAGAACACCATCTACAAAATGTTAGCGAAATCGGACAAAAATTGCGGCTTATAAGTGCTCAAGAAGTCAAATCGGGAGATCAGTTATTGAAAGTCATAGCAGAACACTACGTGGAAAATTTAAGCCAAATTGGACAGGGGCTCATGATAAGTCAAATCGGGTGACCGGTTTGTATGGGAGCTATATAAGGTTACCGACCGATTTGGACCGTACTTGACACAGTTATTGAAAGTCATAGCAGAACACATAATGGGAAAATTTAAGCCAAATTGGACAAAATTGCGGCTTCCAGGGGCTCATGATGAGTCAAATCGGGTGACCGGTTTATATGGGAGCTACTAGCTGGACCGGGTCCGCTCCGCTCCATGTTACGAAAATAGTATATCGCTTGACAAACATTTCAACAATATAAGTGCCTTTATCTGAATGCCATCTTTATTGGTCTACGAATTTAAGTTTGGATGTAAGGTGTACTCCATTCTTAAAATACTTTATTTCAGCCCGATATTCTCATGATGTCTGATTTAGGGATGTTTTCGGGGGGTAAGGAGGTGGTCCCCCAGACCCTTGGCCATGAAAAAATATCAGCATCGCGCTCTTTTCTCAAATACCATTTTGTTAAACCCCATATTGCAATTGGTTTTAAGGGAAGTTTACTGGATGGAGCGTCCCCCAAAAACATGGCCCAAGATTGGTTATCAAATTCGTTTTCTAATCTCAAATACCTCTTTCATTTGAGTCACATATTGGCATGGTCGAAAAATTTTTAACCTTTTGGGGGGTGTTTTGGGGAAGGAGTGATGTCCTAAATACATGGTCCTACATGTGGATATCAAATTCGTATTCTACTCCCAAATACATTTATTTGAGCCCCATATTGCGATGGTCACTAAAAATTTGCTGTTTGTGGAGTATTTTGGGGAAAGGGGTATACCCCCACAAAATTCGTACCGAAAATGGGTATCAATTCTGCTCTACCCCCCAAATTCCTTTCATTTAAGCCCCACGTTGACATGGTCGGTAAATATGCCCGATTTAGGGGTGTTATGGGGAGTGGGTTGGTCCACCCCAAACAGTATGCCCTGAAAATATATCAGCAACAGGCTCTATTCTCATATATTTGAACCCCATATTACCATTGGCCTCAAAAATGGATATCAAATTCGTTTCCTAATCTCAAATACCATTGACTTAAACCCCTTATGGAAAATGCCATCAAATATGTCCGGTTTGGAGTATGGGCCCTAAAAACTATGAATATCGAGCTCCACTGTCTTGAAGACCCAAAGTGTCTTGGTGAGCAAATATGTCCTACTTGGGTGTTGTTATGGTTGTGGGACGTCCCGTAGACAGTTGCTCCCAAATGTTGATGTCAGATTCATGGTCTACTCCCATATACACTTCATTTGAGCTCCATTTTTCCATAGTCGGCGAACATGAACGGTTTGGGGTGGTTTGGTGGAGGGGCTGCCCACTCACTGACTTGGCTTTGAAAATATATTTATCAGATTCGTGTTCTACTCTAAAATACCTCTTATTTGAGCCTCATATTGCAATGGTCAGCAAATACTTCCTATTTGGATGGTGTAATGGGGAAGGGGTGGCCCCATAGACACTTTTCCCGAACATTAATATCAGATTCTTGCTTTACTTCGAAAGAACTTTCATTTGAGTCCCATATTGCTATGGTCGTAAATTTGTCTTCTTTGGGGTATGTTCTCAGGGATAGGCGGCCCCCCCAAACACTCGGTCTCACATTTGGATATAATAGACACTTTTGCCGAACATTGATATCAGATTCGTGCTTTACTTCCAAACGCCTTTCACTTGAGTCCCATATTGCGGTGGTCGTAAATTTGTCTTCTTTGGAGGGATGATCTCGGGTATGGGCGGCCCCCCAAACATTCGGTCTCACATCTGGATATCAGATTCGTTTTCTACACTCAAATAGCTTTTATTAAAACCCCATATTGCCACGGTCAGTAAATAAGTCCTGTTTGGGAGGTGTTTTGGATATCAGATTCGTATTTTACTCGCAAATACCTTTCATTTGAGTCCCCTATTGCCATGGTTGGTTAATATGTCCGATTTAGGGGTGTTTTGGGGGTTGGGGTGGTCCCCCTATCACTTGGTCCGACAATTGGATATCAGATACGTTTTCTAACCTAAAATACATTTCATTTGAGTCCCATATTGTCGTGATTGGTGTATATATATATTTGGAAGGTTTTGGGGTGGGGCACTCCCCTTTGGATACCAAATATTTGTTTTTAGGTTCCTATAAGAGAGCACACAAAATTTCGCTTAAATCGCACCACCTATCTCCGAGATTCTCCGGCGTTTCTGAAAATTAGGGTAAGGGGGAGGGTCCGCTCCCCCTTCAGATATCAAAAAAAGGTAGTGCCCTACTTTTTCCACGGGATCATCATGCAACCTCAGTGAAAATTTCAAGAAAATCGGTTCAGTCGTTTCTGGGTGTACAAGGAACACACAAACAAGCAAACACAAATCGATTCTTATATACAAGATTTTATTGTTTGAAGATCTAAACTTACTCGACCACAGATCTAAACTTTACTCGTGTGTCATCAATTAAAATATGAATATTTCTTTTATCTTGAAAGATCTTTATCAAACGTATATAAATATATTTTTATCTATACGCTCGTCTGGTCGCTGAGCATAAGCAAGCTAAGCTTTTGTGTAGTCTTGGGAAACTAACAATTGCAAGTTTCTTATTTTCGAGTGCAAATAATAAAATGTTATTATTGTATAAAAGAAAAATTATAAAACCATTGTCTGCAATAAATGCCAAGTTAGTTAATAAACAAAGAAATTATATCACTTGCATTACTTTTCGTAATTCAATCTTCAACTTATTGAGCAAAGAAATTTGAGTTCTACCGCAAAGTATTAAATTTTCTTTTGGCTATTTTTGAGTTTAAATGAGTAAAGTTTATGGATAATTATTTTTGTCGCTGAAAAGCTCCTGTTTTGCCATCAACATTTGGATTGGAAAAATTAGATGTGTGGAACGGCCAATAGGTTTACCGATCGACTGAGAATCACTTTCTGATTCGATTTAGCTATGGCCTTCTGTCTGCCTGTCCATGTTACTTTGTGTACAAAGTACAGGTCGCACCTTTCATCTGATAGTCTTAAAATTTGGTACAGGCATGTTTTTCGGCCTAGAGACGTAGCCTATTGAAATTGGAAAAAATCGGTTCAGATTTGGATATAGCTCCCATATATATATGTTCGTCCGATTTTGAGAAATATTGCAACAAAGTGCTCATTTGTTAGCCGATGCTCTAGAAACTTGGCAAGAAGGATTTTCACTTGACTCTCGATATTACTGGTGAGTTTCATGGAAATCGGTTCAGATTTAGATATAGCTCCCATATATATGTTCGTCTGATTTTCAAAAATATTGCAACAAAATGCTCATTTGTTAACGGATTCTCTCAAAATTTGACGGGAAGGATTTTCTCTTGATTCTCGTCATTACTGGTGAATTTCATAGAAATCGGTTGTGAATAAGATATAGTTGTCATATATGTATATCGTCCGATTTTCACTCCTAGAGCCATTGCAAGCGCATTAATTGACCAATCTTGCCAACATTTTGCACAACGCTTTCTTCGATGACTACCACAATATGTGAGAAGTTTGCTCGAAATCGGTTCAGTTTTTAGATAAAGCTCCCAAATAAATGTTCGTTAAATTTTAGGTAATTTTCAATAACATTGTCATTTGTCAACAGTAGTTATTGCAGTTTGAACATATTTGCTCAAAATGTGATACAAAGCAAAGTTTGCCCATGAACATTCCACTAAGGAACAGGGTCAAATTTCTCACATATCAATGAGTGCAAGTTTTTAAGCTCAATGATAAGCGGCCTCCTTTTTATAGCCGAGTCCGAACGGCGTGCCGCAGTGCGACACCTCTTTGGAGAGAAGTTTTACATGGCATAGTACCTCACAAATGTCGCCAGCATTAGGAGGGAAAAATCACCGTTGAAATTTTTTTCTGATGGTCTCGCCAGGATTCGAACCCAGGCGTTCAGCGTCTTCGGCGGACATGCTAACCTCTGCGCTACGGTGGCCTCCCTGTGATGTGATACAGTTTGTTTAATAACCCATCTGAAAACACTCGCCGAGTTCCATCAAAATTGGTTAAGAATTGGATGTAGCTACCACATTATACTTATAGAGTAGGTGTAAGGTATTATAAAGACGGCACCGCCCGACTTTTGCCCTTCCTTACTGGTTTTACTTAACATACAGTAGTGCCTTTCAATAACAACAAGGAATATTCCGCAAAAAAACCAATAGTAGATAGATCTCAATGAGCCATACTCTTCAGCTGCTGGTGTCTTGAATTTAATTGGCAGTAACCTTTTTCGTCAGAAGTTTATTGACAGATACGACATTCTAAATTGCGACTATTTGAAATTGGAAATTGAATTGGTAAATTTGGTGCTTATTGATGGTAAGTAATTTGTTGGGAGTTTTAACCAGTGTTTCATGCTTCTCTGTGCTCCATACACTCTCTCCGTTGATATTTAGAACTTATAATGCACTTTTCAACGCCCATGTCCAACCTTGGTTCAGTATTTTTATATCCACCACCATAGAATGGGGGTATACTAATCTAGTCATTCCGTTTGTAACATCTCGAAATATTGATCTAGGTCCCCATAAAGCATAGTCATGATCGTCCGCTCGTCCGTCTATCGAAATCAAGATAGCATCCATACTTAATATTGATGTAGGTCTTTGGGGATTGCAAGTGGGCCATATCGGTTCAGATGTGCATATAGCTCCCATATAAAGCAATCTCCCAATTTGACTTCTTGAGCACCTCGACGCCGCAATTGTTGTACGATTTGGATGAAATTTTGCAAATAGAGTTCTGTTATAACTTCCAACTACAATGTCAAGTAAGGTTCAAATCGGTCTTAGCACGCTTTTACTTGCTTCAATTAAAAATGTAATTGAAAATAAAAACGTTTTCATTGAAAAGATTAATTGAATCAATCATTTTCATACCCACCAACATGGGATGAGGGTATACTTATCTAGTCATCCCGTTCGTAACACCTCGAAATATTGATCTAAGACCCCATAAATTTTGTATATTCTGGCTCGTCTCGACATTCTGATTCTGACCCTCCGTCCGCCTGTCGAAAACACGATTGCAGTCGAACGCGTAAAGTGAGCCGCTTGAAATTTTGCATAGATACTTCTGATTGATGTAGGTCGTTGGGGAGTGCAAAGGGTCCATATCAGTTTAGATTCGGATATAGCTTCCATACAAGCTGATCCCCCCATTTGACTTCTTGAGCCTTTGAAAGCGTCAATTTTCATCCGATTTGGCTTAAATTTGGAACTACAACTTGAGTTATGGCCAACAACATCCATGCCAAGTATGATTCCTATCGGTCTATTAACAGACATGACCCCCATATAAACCGATTCCCGGATTTGACTTCTTGAGCCCTTAGAAGTCTCAATTTTCATCCGATTTGGCTGAAATTTTGAACCTTGACTTGAGTTATGAGAAGTATGATGAGAATCGGTCTAATATAGCCCCCATCATAAGTGTAGATAGGCCTCAGTGGGGTGAACTAAGCGCCCCCCAGAAAAGTTCCCCAGAATTTAAAAAATTTTATGATTTCGGCAAAATTTGCTAATTTAATTGCCCATTCCAAAAAACTAGGCTGTGTATGCTAATGGCCCCCCTATAAACCGATCTCCGAATTTGCTTTCTTCAGCCCTTAGAAGCCTCAATTTTCATCCGATTTGGTTGAAATTTGGAACAAAGACTTGAGCTATAAATTCCAACATCCACGTCAAGCATGATTCGAATCGGTCTATAAACAGATATTGCCCCCATGTAAACCGATGACCGAATTTGACTTCTTGAGCCCTTAGAAGCCTAAATTTTCATCCTATTTGGTTGAAATTTGACCCTATAACCTATCTTGTGACTTACAACATCAGTGCCAAGTTTTATCCAAATCGGTCAATATGGTGATATAGGCGAAAACCATGGTGGTGGGTACCCAAGATTCGGCCCGGCCGAACTTAGCACGCTTTTACTTGTTTTAATTGAATCCGCACTTTTTCCAATCACGATCGTGATTGAGTTTTAGGCAATGTTAAATTTAACAAGTAAGAGCGTGCCAAGTTCTACCGGGCCGAATCTTTGCCACCATAGATCGCATTTGTCGAGTTCTTTGAGCGGTTTCTCTTTTCAGACAAACAAAGAATATTGAATACGAACTGTTATGCTATTGAAGCTATATCAAGTTATAGTCCGATTCGGACTATAAATTAATGCTGAACATTGTAGAAGTCATTGTGTAATATTTTAGTCCCATTCGGATAAGAATTGCGCCTTGTAGGGGCTCAAGAAGCAAAATCGGGATATAGGTTTATATGGGAGCTGTATCAAGCTATTGATCGATTCAGACCATATTAGACACGTATGTTGAAGGTCATGAGAGAAGCCGTTGTACAAAATTTCTGCCAAATCGGATGAGAATTGCGCCCTCTAGAGGCTCAAGAAGTCAAGATCCCAGATCGGTTTATATGGCAGATATATCAAGTTATGTACCGATTTGCGCCATACTTAGCACAGTTATTGCAAGTCATAACAAAACACCTGATGCAAAATGTCAGCCAAAAATGATGAGAATTGCGCCTTCTAGAGTCTAAAGAAGTCAAGATCCATGATCCGTTTATATGACATCTATGCCAGATGATGAATCGATTTAAATCATATTTTACACAGTTATTGAAAGTGATACTAAAACGCTACATGCAAAATTTCAGTCAAATCGGACTAGAATTGCGCCCTCTAGAGGCTCAAGTAGTCAAGACCCAAGATCGGTTTATATGACATGGACCGATTTGCACCATACTTAGCGCAGTTGTTGGAAGTGATACCAAAACACCACGTGCAAAATTTCAGTCAAATCGAACTAGAATTGCGTCCCTCTAGAGGCTCAAGAAGTCAAGACCCAAGATCGGTTTATATGACAGCTATATCAAAACATGAACCGATTTGGCCCATTTACAATTCCAGCCGACGTAATAACCTAGTCATTCCAGCGTATACTAACCTAGTCATTCCGTTTGTAACTCCTCGAAATATTGATCCGCTGCTGCTAAAGTATGTATATATATTCTTGATCGTCTGGACATTTTGAGTCCATCTAGCCATGTCCCTCCATCCGTCCGTCGAAACCACGATAGCGATCGAACGCATAAAGCTAGCCGCTTTATGGTGGGTGCTCAAGATTCGGCCCGTTCGAACTTAGCACGATTTTACCTGTTTAGTTGAAAATGGTCTAAGTATCAATCACGAATGTAATTGGAAAAAATTCCGGATTCTATAAAAAAATTATTGATTCAATTAATTTTTTATCTGAAAAATTTTTTATTTTCAATTAAATTTTTAATTGAGAAATCTGTCGTGATATTTTTTCTGTGTTTTGTTAGATTACACCTCCGCGGAAGGCAATATTTCACAATTTTCAATGAGAATATAAATTATATGCTGAAATAAGTCGACCTATAAAAAATTCGTGTTTGCTTTAAATTTTCTCCGACCAGCATTAAAATTGAACCACATGTAGTTTTGCTGAATGCTAAGTAATTTTACTTAGCTTGCACAAATCTCGATTAATAATTTTTATGAGGTCAAGTTATTAACACAGCACTTATCAAGTGTTCTTTAAATGAAAATGAAATTGTAAATAGCAGTATTATACCCTCCACCATAGGATGGGGGTATACTAATTTCGTCATTCTGTTTGTAACTCCTCGAAATATTCGTCTTAGACCAGATAAAATATATATATTCTTGATTGTCATGACATTTTAAGTCGAACTAGCCATGTCCGTCCGTCTGTCCGTTCGTCTGTCCGTCCGTCTGTCCGTCCGTCTGTCCGTCTGTCTGTCCGTCCGTCTGTCTGTCCGTCCGTCCCTCGGACCGTCCGCTAGCTAACTTTCGAACAAGTATAGCTAGCCGCTTGGAATTTTGCACAATTACTTCTTATTAGTGTAGGTCGGTTGGGATTGTAAATGGTCTGTATGTCCACGGTCCACCACATGGTCCACGTTTTGATATAGCTGCCATTTAAAACGATCTGGGATTTTGACTTCTTGTACCGTTAGAAGGCACAATTCTTATCCGATTTTGTTGAAATTTTGCATGACGTGTTTTATTATTATGACTTCCAACAACTGTATTAAGAGTGGTTTAAATCGGTCCATAACCTAATATAGCTGCCATATAAACCGATCTGGGGTCTTGACTTCTTGAGCCTCTACAGAGAGCAATTCCTATCCGATTTCGCTGAAATTTAGCATGAGGCGTTTTGTTATGACTTCCAACAACTGTATTAAGAATGGTTCAAATCGATCCATAACCTGATATAGCTGTCATATAAACCTATCAGGGGTCTTGACTTCTTGAGCCTCTACAGAGAGCAATTCCTATCCGATTTAGCTGAAATTTCGCATGAGGTGTTTTATTATGACCTTCAACACCTGTGCTGAGTATGGTTGAAATCGGTTCATAACCTGATATAGCTGCAATATAAATCGATCTGGGGTCTTGACTTCTTGAGCCTCTAGAGGACGCAATTATTATTCAATTTAGCTGAAATTTTGCATGAGGTGTTTTGTTATGACTTCCAACAACTGTGCTCAGCATGGCGCAAATCGGTATATAACCTGATATGGTTGTCATATTAGCCGATCGGGGATCCAGACTTCTTGAGCCACTAGAGGGCGCAATTATTATCCGATTTAGCTGAAATTTTGCATGAAGCGTTTTGTTATGACTTCCAACAACTGTATTAAGAATGGTTGAAATCGGTCCATTACCTGATATAGCTGCCATATAAACCGATCTGGGGTCTTGACTTCTAGAGCCACTAAAGGGCGCAATTATTATCCGATTTAGCTGAAATTTTGCACAGACTCATATTTTTTCTATACGCAGGCTAAGTTCTTGAATGGGCCAAATCGGACTATATATTGATATAGTTGCCCTATAGACCGATCTGACGATTTCGGGTCTTAAGCCAGTAACAGGCGCATTTATTATCCGATTTCGATGAAATTGAAAACAGTGAGTTGTTTTAAGCCTCCTAACATTCGACTCAAATATGGTTCAGATCGGATCATATTTAGATATAGCTGTCATATAGACCGATCTGCAGATTAAGGGTCTTAAGCCCATAATTATTATCCGATTATCTTGAAATTTTAAATAGTGCGTTTTTTTCCGAATCCCATAATTCTACTTAAATATAGTTCAGATCGGACTATATTTAGATATAGCTGCCATATAGACCGATCTCCCAATAAGGGGTCTGAAGGCCATAAAAGCTTTATTTTTTATCCGATTTCGATGAATTTTGGAATAGAGAGCAGTTTTAAGCCTGTCAACATCCTACCCAAATATGGTACAGATCGGACTATATTTAGATATAGCTGCCATATAGACCGATCTGCCGATAAAGGGTCTGAAGCCCATAAAAGCTTTATTTTTTAACCGATTTCGCTGAAATTTGAAACAGTGGGTAGTTTTAGGTCTCTCGACGTCAATCTCAAATATGGTTTGTATCGGAAAATAGTCAGATATTGCTTCCCTAATGAGCGATCTGCCGATAAAGGGTCTGAAGCCCATAAAAGCTTTACTTTTTTATCCGATTTCGCTGAAATTTGAAATACAAAATTCAACAGTGACTTATATTTATTAGACCACTCAATGTCCGTGTCGAATTGTGCACAGAATATTTTTTTTGTCCATAAGTAGGTTAAGTTCGCAGATGGGCTATATCGGACTATACAATATCTTGATATAGCCCCCATATAGACCGATCCGCCGATTTAGGGTCTTAGGCCAATACAAGCCACATCTATTATCCGATTTTGCTGAAATTTGGGACGGTGAGTTGTGTTAGGCCCTTCAACATCCTCCATCAATTTGGCTCAGATCGGTCCAGATTTGGATATTGCTGCCATATAGAACGATCCTCCGATTTAAGGTCTTAGGCCTATAAAAGCCACATTTATTATCCAATTTTGCTGAAATTTGGGACAGTGAGTTGATTTATGCCCCTCGATATCCTCCGTCAATATGGCTTAGATCGGTTCAGATTTGGATAGCTGGCATATAGACCGATCCTCCGATTTAGGGTCTTAGGCCTATAAAAGCCACATTTATTATCCAATTTTGCTGAAATTTGGGACAGTGAGTTGCCTTAGGCCCTTCGATATCCTCCGTCAATATGGCTTAGATCGGTTCAGATTTGGATATAGCTGGCATATAGACCGATCCTCCGATTTGGGGTCTTAGGCCCATAAAACATGCATTTATTGTCCGATGTCGCCGAAATTTGGGACAGTGAGTTAAGTTAAGCCCCTTAACATAATTCTGCATTATCGCATAGATCGGTTCAGATTTGAATATAGCTGCCATATAGACCGATCTCTCGGTTTTAGGTTTTGGGGCCATAAAAAGCACATTTATTGTCCGATGTTGCCGATTGTGGACAAAGAGTTAAGTTAATCCCCTCCACATATTTCTGCTATGGGTCTTAAGGTATGAATTTTGCACCGGATTTTGACGAAAGGGGGTTTACATATATACCCGAGGTGGTGGGTATCCAAAGTTCGGCCCGGCCGAATTTAATGCCTCTTAACTTGTTTGTTTTCTACCTTCTCTCCATTTTGATCCATATTATTATTCGACTACAATATATCTTCCTTTACTATCCTTTTTCATTAAACATCGTCCGTATTTTCCTTCATTTTGCATAAATATTTGCCAATTCTTTGCTTAAATATTTGCATTTTTTGAGGGTGGCACAGGTAAAAAGAGAAATTCTTAATATTCGACGTCTCAACTGCCAAGGTATCAATTGCAGCATAAGACAATCATTGTAAATATTTACTAAACGCCTCGTCGTCTCGCAAAGAGGAATTCAAAGCCAAGGGGAATTGCCTGAATGACATGTTTGCCATAATCAAAATGCATTTTTTAACGGCAGTAATTGGCAGTTTGCGTTATGCATTTCACCCACCACCACCACCATGCTCTACCGTCCCACAGCCAGGTAAGTATGGAAATAAATAAATAAAAATTATAACAAAAAAAAAGAAATAAATTGATTATAGCACAAACAAAAAAAAAGTTGAATTTATCATTTGTTTAGTGACTCGACTTACTATTGGAAGTGTTCGTTGGGCCAGTTCGTCGTCTATCATCATGTTGTTCACCATAAGTTTTAACCACAAAACGTATTATGCCCCAAGAGTATTAGCCGATTTCAATTTTTCAAATGGGAATATGGGAGCAGTTTTCTTCATTGAATAATTCTTTTGCAGAAAAAGAGAGTTGCTATTTTGGTATGAATTGCTGTACGAGATCTTATTCTCGTGGTAGATCTTTGATGCTGTCTTCTTTGGTTTGTGGAGAAAAAAAATCATATTTTTGTTTAATAATAACAATTATTAACCCATTGTGGTATGTAAACTGTGTAAACGAAATGAAAGAACTGGCACAAAAAACATCTTGTAAAGCATATTGAAACCCAATCAGTTTTAAAGCAGTGAAAAAGTTCGGCCGGGCCGAATTTTTGTTACCCACCACCATGGCTTCAGCTAAAAATGTAGCAATCAAATCGGGAAATGATTGAGGCTTCTATGGTCTCAAGAAGTCATATCGGAATATCCGTACTTAGGGGGGTCTATATCACCATATTAACCGAATCGGTTAATAATTGACACTGATGTTGTTATAAGATAGGCTTTAGGGTCAAATTTCAGACAAATCAGGTGGAAATTAAGGTTTCTATGGGATTAAGAAGTCAAAACCAGGGATCCTTTTATATGGGGGTTATATCTGTTTATAAACCGATTCGGATTATACTAAGCATGGATGTTGGAAGTCATAATACAAGTCGTTGTTCCAAATTTCAGCTAAATCCGAGGAAAATTGAGGCTTCTAAGGACTCATGAAATCAAATCCGTGGATCGGATCAAGGGATCAAGAAGTCATAACCGGGAATCGATTTACATGGGGGTTATATCTGTTTATAGACCGAGGCTGATCATACTTGGATGATCATGTATGGATAATGGAAGTAATAGCTCAAGTCTTTGTTTCATCGGATGGAAATTTAGGTTACAGAGGCTCAAAGTAGCCGTTGAGTGGAGCGGATGCGTTTTTATATCGCTCCTCAAAGAAAAATATCTGTATCTCGAAATAGGTACTAAATATTCCGAGATACTTTTAAAGCCTTTTTGGAGTAGGCTCAAAATGGACTCCAAAGACCCAAAAGCTGCGGTGGTAGCGTCAGACCGCAACATGTTGTCCTACCCTCCTATAGGTGTAGGTGCCTGTAGTCGAGAGTAATGCTTCAAGCACACAACTAGTAGTCAGACTAATTAATGAGGAAGAGACGGATAAACCAGAGGGATGCACAGGTGGTGTTTCCGACTCGGATTCAGACAGCGACAGTGTCAATGAAACGGTAATCGCAGCCGAATTGAGAGATAAGGGCAGCGGGACGACTTCAGAGGTGAGCAATGGCTTTGCTAAGCTCACAAACAGAGCGAGAAAGCAATGCGGGGCACGACGAAGGAGACAGAAGAGTATGGAGGATGCTGGAAGGGATAGAACTGACATTCCAAGCACTTCTACGGAAGCTGCCGTAGAGCATAACACTGCTAAAATGATGAAGGGTAAAAAAAAATCCCCGCTGTCAAGTACTCTGGGAAAACCAAGGACAGTGACTTCCAAAAGGATGCCACAGCCATCACAGAAGGGGAAAATGGTCGCTGAGAAAGGTAAGGAGCCGCCCTCTTACGCCGGAGTGGCAGGAAGCACAACAGAGATGGGATGACATATGTCGAAGAGCATAACAGTGCTAAAGTGCTGAAATAGGAAAAGAGCTCTCCACTTTCAAGTACTCGGGAAGATCAGACCAGCCCCCCTCCCCCCAGGCAATGGAGACACCGGACAGTGTCCTGTGGAGGGAGGAAGCGCGCACGGCCCCTGAGTCTTCGTGGAGGACTGTGACTTCCAAAAGTATGCCACAGACATCACAGAAGGGGAAGATGGTCGTTGAGATAGGTAAGGAGCCGTCCTCTCAAGCCGGAGAGGCAGGAAGCACAACACAGATGAGATGACATATGCCGAAGAGCATAATAGGGCTAAAATGCTTCAGAAGGAAAAGAGCTCCCCCACATTTAAGTACTGTGGAAAGACAATGATCGGTCCAGATTTGGATATAGCTGCCATATAGACCGGTGTCTCGATTTAAGGTTTTGGGCCATTACAAGCATATTAATTGTCCGATGTCGCCTAAATTTGGTACAGTGGGCAGGCCCGTTTATTGTCCAATTTCGATATCCATCTTCAATTTGGCCCAGATCGGTCCAGATTTGGTTATAGCGGCCATATAGACGGATCTCTCGATTTTAGGTTTGGGACCATTACAGGCGTATTAACTGTTCGATGTCGCAGAAATTTGGGACAGTGAGTTGTGTTAGGCCAGTCGACATCTTTCTTCAATTTGGCCCAGATCGGTGCAGATTTGGATATAGCTGCCATATTGACCGATCTCTCGATTATAGGTCTTGGGCCCATAAAAGGCGCATTTATTTTCCGATTTCTCCAAAATTTGGGATAGTGAGTTGTGTTAGACTACTCGACACCCTTCTTCAATTTGGCCCCGAATCGGTCCATATTTGGATATAACTGCCATATAGACCGGTGTCTCGATTTAAGGTCTTGGACCCATAAAAATCGCATTTGTTGTTCGATTTTGCTAAAATTTGGGACAGTGAGTTGTCTTAGGCCCTTCGACATATTTCTTCAATTTGGTCCAGATCGGTCCAGATTTGGATGTAGCTGCCATATAGGCCGATCTCTCGATTTATGGTCTTGGGCCCATAAAAGGCGCATTTATTTTCCGATTTCTCTAAAATTTGGGATAGTGAGTTGTTCGATTTTGCCGAAATTTGGGACAGTGAGTTGTTTTAGGCCCTTTGACATATTTTTGCAATTTGGCCCAGATCGGTCCAGATTTGGATATAGCTGCCATATAGGTCGATCTCTCAATTTATGGTCTTGGGTTCATAAAAAGCGCATTTATTGTCCGATTTCGCCAAAATTTAGGACAGTGAGTTGTGTTAGGACCTTCGAAATTCTTCTTCAATTTGGCCCAGATCGGTTCAGATTGTGATATAGCTGCCATATAGACCGATCCTTCGATTATAGGTCTTAGGACCATAAAAGGCGCATTTATTGTCCGATTTTTCCAAAATTTGGGACATTGGGTTGTGTCAGGCCACTCGATATCTTCCTGCAATTTGGCCCAGATCAGTGCAGATTTGGATATATCTGCCATATTGACCGATCTCTCGATTTAAGGTCATGGGCCCATAAATAGCGCATTTATTGTCCGATGTCGCCGAAATTTGGGACAGTGAGTTGTATTAGGCCCCTTTACATCTTTTTGCAATTTGGCCCAGATTATGGCATAGTTGGATATATCTGCCATATAGACAGAAATCTCGATTTAAGGTTTTGGGCCCATAAACAAATTTTGGGGCAGTGGGTTGTGTTAGGCCCCTCGACATCTTTCTGCAATTTGGTTAAGATCGGTCTAGTTTTGAATATATCTGCCACATAGACCGATTTAAGGTCTTGGTACATGTTGATGTTTTACTACAAACTCTAATATCAGTCGTTTTAAAATAATTGCATAATTTGCATGAGGCATGTTCGTCTGAGCTGTTTGTCTCTCAGTCTGTCTATCTTTCAGTCTGTCCATCTTTTTACCTGTCTTCCGACTGGCTATCTGTCGGCCGCATTTTGCACATGTCACCCAAGCTCACTTTATTCAATTTAACCATAAATCGGTTTAGATTTGGACATAACTCCCCTATATAACTGTCAATCTTCAAAAAATATTGATTGAAATATTTAATTTGTTATGTCTATATGTGTGTAGCATTTCTTCAAAGTCAGGGCTGTTGTAGACACCATTTAAAATCGTTGTTAAAAAAACTAATTGAAGTGCCTCCATTGGTGTAGGGTATTTAATAATCTGCCCTGCCAGAGTTAAGCCTTTGTTTACTCGTTTTAACTTCTAAATAAATCATTTCTTCTATTTCAATAGTATTTGCTGTTGCTGCATACTATAGTACAGTTGTTGAAAGCAGGTAACAAGACACCATAGACTCTAACCATCAGCAATTGGAGATGATAAAATTGCTATTTCTGTTAGTAAAACTCAGACATCGCTTGTAAAGATAGTGGCGATTCAGTTGAAAAACGTATTTTTACCATTCGCTTGATTGGTATTTATTTTCTAAAAATGCCCTAAGCAATGACCTTTTCAATTGACCTTTTCTAGGGGAATGTATTAAATTTCTGGCTAAAAGTTATTAAGAAATTTGTAAATTTTCTGTTTTATTTACATCTCGTTTAGCCTTAACAAAGTAGGCTTGTCTCTCTGTCAATTAATGGAAACACGATTAAGTTTTTGTTTGTATTCGCCAATGGTGTACCTCTGGCCACTTTGAATGGCTTAGCATGATAAGTGCAAAAAAAAGTAGGTCGACATTTAGTCGACCATTATCTTTGTTTTCTTTCTCGGTCATTTATTGGCTGTTTTTTTGTTTTCTGTTATTCAAAATAAGCCATGACAAGAACGTACGAATGAAAAAAGGTCATTCTAAATATGTCATGCATTACTCAACATAAACATTTTAAATGTTTACTAGTCGGTATTGTGTTTCGAGTGGTAGAGAATCAAATCTGCAGCGTCTTTTACGAAAACAGCTCAAATTTGCATAGAAAAATATAGAAAATACATTTGAGCAACTAGATGCAGGTGAGTAGAAAATGCAATAAAGATAATTCAAAATTGTTCTGTTTAATACAAATATTGTGATTTTTTATATTAAAAGGTAATTAAAAATTTTAATTTAAAAAAAAAATCAATTTGAAAAGGTAAAGGTAATAAATCTTAAAAAAATCATTTAACAAGTAAGTTCGGACAAGCCGAACTTTGGATACCCACCACCTCGGCTATATTTGTAAATTGCCTTGCAAATGCATAATTTATGCTTCCATAGCAGCTATATCGAAATATGGTCCGGATTGTACCAAATTCGGCACGGACATTGAGTGGTCTAATAAGTACGGCCAATATAAAAAAGGATTTCAAAGAGCTTAACACAACTCACTGTCCCAAATTTCGGCGAAATCGGACATTTAATGAGCCTTTTATGAGTACAAGATCTTAAATCGAGAGATCGATCTATATGGCAGCTATATCCAAATCTGGACCGATCTGGGCCAAATTGCAGAAGAATGTCGAAGGGTCTAACACAACTCACTGTTCTAAATTTCGGCGACATCGGACTAAAAATGCGTCTTTTATAGGCCTAAGACCTTAAATTTAGAGATCGGTCTATATGGCAGCTATATCCAAATCTGGACCGAATTGGGCAAAATTGCAGAAAGATGTCGGAGAGCCTAACACAACTCAATGTCTCAAATTTAGGCAAAATCGGACAATAAATGCGTCTTTTATGAGCCCAAGACCTAAATTGAGAGATAGGTTTATATGGCAGCTATATCCAAATCTGGACCGATCTTGGCCGAATTGAAGAAGGACATCGAAGGGCCCAACACAACTCACTGTCCCAAATTTCAGCAAAATCGAACAATTAATGAGCCATTTATGAGCCCAAAACCTTGAATCGAGAGTTCGGTCTATATGGAAGCTATATCCAAATCTGGACCGATATGGGCCAAATTGCAGAAAGATGTCGAGTTGCCTAACACAATTCACTGTCCCAAACTTCAGCGACATCGGACAGTAAATGCGCCTTTTATGGACCCAAGACCTTGAAACGAGAGATCGGTCTATATGGAAGCTATATCCAAATCTGGACCGATCTGAACCAAATTGAAAAAAGGTGTAGAAGGGCCTAACACAACTCACTGTCCCAAATTTCGACGAAATCGTACAATTAATGCGCCTGTATTGGCCCAAAACCCTAAATCGAGAGATCAGTCTATATGGCAGCTATATCCAAATCTGGACCGCTATGGGCCAAATTGCAGAAAGATGCCGAAGGATCTAACAAAACTCACTGTTCCAAATTTCGGAGACCTTAAATTTAGAGATTGGTCTATATGACAGCTATATCCAAATTTGGACCGATCTGGGCCAAATTGCAGAAGGATGTCGAGTGGCCTTAGACAACTCACTGTCCCAAACTTCAGCGACATCGGACAATAAATGCGCCTTTTATGGGCTCAAGGCCTTAAATCAGGAGATCGGTATATATGGCAGCCGGTCTAGGTAATTTTTAACAGGGATATTGAAAAGCCTAACAATAGCTCACTGTGCAACAGTTTTCAAAACCACACCGCTGTTTTGCAGCGACATGGTGTAGTTAATGCGTCTTTTATGGGCCCAAGACCTTTAATCAGGAGATCGGTAATAAATACACCTGTTATGGGCACAACAACATAAATCAGGAGATCGGTGTATATGGCAGCTATGTCCAAATACAGCCCGATCTCGACTATACTGGGTACGAACTTTGAGGGGCTAAACATCACTCATATCGCCAAATTTTAGCGAAATAGGGTATAAATGCAGCTCCCGACACGGGATAGCTGTGAGCGTCACACAGGCCGGAACATTGAGCTCCAATTTGTGTGGTGTTCATTGCTGTCACGAGAAGCTTAGCTGAGAGCTACGGGGAGTGTCCACAGGTTGCGGATAGTGGAATGCTCCATACGAAGCAGATGCTACGGCAGTCCCGCGACAATCAGCGTTATCGATTGGAGAGTCTCAGTGAGAGGCCGGGCGCCAACTGCTCTTGCACAAATACTGAGTGCCTATGATGGTCGACATGACAATGCTCGTTATTGGCGCCTTTAAATAACCAATGGCTGTATCCAAATTCAGTCCGATGTAGACTATCCTCTTTGCACAGAATATAGCCTAGATTGGGCAGAATTGGGATATACCTGCCATATATACCGCTTCGTGGAGACTAACACAACTCCTTCTGCCAAACTTCAGCGAAATCCCTTAATAAATGTCCTTTTATGGGCTTAAGAACTTAAATCGTGAGATTGATCTATAAAGGGACTATATCAAGATATAGTCCAATAGAGCCCATCTTCGAACTTAACCTGCCTATGGACAAAAGAGAACTGTAGAAGAAAAAAAAAGAAGGAGAAACACCTATAAATTTTTTCCACAATTGAGCTGGCAAAATGTCAATGGCGCTATCGATATTCTATTTTTTGTCTAAATACCGATTGATAATTTCTCCATCGATACTATCGGCAATATAAATTTTGAAATTGAACAAAAATAACCGATCCCACACTGAATGTATCCTTTAAGATACATTTGCGCCTATAGAGGGCGCAAGTTTCATCCGCTTGGCATAAAATTTTGTGCAATGATTTCTCTCAGACCTTTCAACCGGGTTTATTAAATTTGGTTCAATTCGGTCTGTGCATTGATATGACGTCTATAAAAATCTTTCTCCTGATATTTACTTCTTCTCATTTTCGTTTGAATTATAGGTGATGAGAAATTAACGATCGATATCGATAATATCGATAAATAAAAAAATTTATTATTAGAAATAACGAATGTTGGGATTATCGATAGTTTGCCAGCTCTACTCCACAGTACAAGACAGCAAAAAGAAACCCACGCACAAGACAAGAAGAAAAAAAACTCTCGTGGGTGAGAGTGTGATCCAACCCAGGCCTCTGTAGAACTCCAGAATGTCAAGAGGACCAAGTGTCTGGAGGGAACTCAGGCACGAAAAGATGTGTTCACCCATTAACGTAATTATACTCCTCGCAATTGCGGGGTATTTAGACAAAAAGGCCTCCACTGGCTCAAACTCCTTTTCCCATTGTATTGTACATCCTGCAGAAGTCTGCCTCTCCCTGAGTCCAGCGCGGCGTCAAAGATCTGACCTTGAAATGACCAGTCAGTACGACTATCAGCAATTCGAAGTCATGCTTCCTCAGCCCCGGTATAAGCGACATTTGGTTTCCATAAGCTACATACTGCCAGCCGCAGCAGCAGCTCACGCCTCACTCGCGCGGTCACCAAAGGCGTCCTTACCTTGTTAAAAAGCTGGCTGTGGCTATAAGCAATCCATTTCTGGTCGGCTCGTTGGCTGCCTCGTTCCCAACCACCCCTTGTTGGCCCGGTACTCAGCACAGTCAGTCTGACAGCCTTTTACATGGTTCGAAGAAGTTCTGTGCATCATCCCACCTGTCTCGATCTCACATGGCCAGACGTTAGAGCATATCGTTACAGTCTAGTCGGACCACCTCTCCCGTTCCCGCATCGACATTGTTCCCAGCGCCTTCAGGACCGCGAGGACCTTTGCTTGAAATACGTTGTACCAAATGCCTTAAAGATTTCCTGTTTTCAAGGAAATCAATGAGGACTCCTGCTACGATGGCCCCATTCAATTTAGACCCATTCGTATATACAGAAGTTCCAGAGAAGGCGGGGTGCCCCCAGCAAGGCCAACCATTTTTGGGAAAATGACGACAAACACTTCAACAAGGAAGAACTCCTCTGGTATATAATCGTCCATAGTTTGTGGAGCGCCATGTGCTTGACTTCCTCGGTCTTATGGTGATCTTCGTTGCTTCACACCCAACATACAAGTGCAAAGGCCTAAGATGGTGAATGCAATTCAGCGAATCTCTCCGGGCGCTCCTTCTTAGCCCAGAGATCACCACAGTCTTGTCGATCATCTTTGTCCAGAGCCACGGCTTAAGCCCCTGAGGCAGAAGTAGAGCGCATTCAGTCTCCTTTTGAACCTCGCTTTGACATTCCTTCTCCAATTTAGTTTCTGTTCAAGAATCACATAAGTTGCCAATAGGGTTATAAAAATCGGGATGGCAAAGTCCCATATGATCTTGGAGTGTAAGAAAGAGTTTTACTCCTACTATGAGGATGCCACGATCCGAATGGAGGTTGAGGAGGACGACGATTTGGGTTAAAGGGCCAGAGCTGTGCCTTTCTGTGCGACACTGAGTGAGGTGCGAGGAGCGTGCATATATCGCTGTAGAAGTGTGAAGTGGTTGGAACGATAACGAAAGTCCTAGGGGAGGATTCTGATCATTATAGGACGAGGCTATTACTGAGAGAATAGCTCATGTAAGCCGTTTGTACGTATCCGATTTACTCAATGGGGTCCTTCATCGACAAGGGCTGCCGCCTCAGTGTACAACAACAAAAGAAAATAGGAGTGAGGTCAGTATGGCTTATGCTGTCTTTATGGGACACATAGGACTAATGGCGCACTATGCACACTTGGTGCGATAAATGACAGGAGCCTTCTTTATATAATCGAGTCCGAACGGTGTGCCGCAGTGCGACAACCGATTTGCATGATTTAGGAGACAGAGTTTGACGAGATCCAGAAATGCAGAATGCTTATAAAATGCACACTATTTATTCGATTTGGCTGAAATTTGTAACGGGGAGTTTTATTGGAACTATCTGCAATTGTGCTGAAAAGGGTTCAGATCGGTTCAGTTTTATGTGTAGGTCCCATAAAACTTACCCTCGATTTTGGATATTTTTGCTCTGAAACACAAATTTTTAATCCAATTTTTTCGGAAAAAAAAAATATTTTTCTTTTTAGAAAACGATGGCATTTTTCAACTGCTTAAGATATTGGCATCACTTTTTCATTATTCTGCCCATTGGCACAATTTATGTGAACTTTCCAGCATACAGCTCGAAAATTGACGTAGTTATTGAGCAAACACTGAAAAAAAACCAAGGCAATATTTTCTTATTTCAAATTTAAACCATTCAAACCTGCTTAACGGTATACCATGGCATAGTGGCACATTATGCTGGTTTCTTTAGATCTCGAGTTCTTTCTCCAGAATCCTATACCTTGCAAATCGGTTCAGTAGATAAAAAGTTATAGCCCCATGAAGGTTGTAGAAGTGGAAAGGGGTTGACTTGGACACCCTGTATCTCACCCTGTTTTAATATGTCCTCTTCTACAAATGTCTAGAACATATTTTACCCTTTAGATCAACCGGTAAAAAGTTGTGGACATATTTCCAATTTTTTCCCACTGTGCTACGTCAAATAATTATCAAAATGTTTGGATTCTATGTTCTGATATTTGGATTTAACATTTGGAGCCCCTAGACCACCGATCTGGCTTAAATGTAGTCTCAAATACCTCTAACAAAATATTAGGCAAATAGGTTCCTATTTAGATGAAGCATTCCCTCCACATGATATATACGGAGTCCTATTCTCTCAATCGATTCTGATATGGTATGCAGTTTCGCCTTGAGAACTTTTGTTGGAAAAGTATTGCCTACTTTTGGGGGGAGTTCATATGGTAAACAAGACAATTTTAATGGCGATTATTATTGAAATGCCAGTTTTAAGGCAAGGACACCTTAGGCTGTTAGGCAAAATTTATTGTTTACAGGAGTTAAAGTGTGGTCACCATAAAAACGGTTGGTTTATTTAACTTATTCCAAATATGGAGATTGACACCAGCAGCCAGCTTCACTCACCACATCTCTGCCAATGCAAAAAGTACCGGCCTTTTTATTTTGAAATTCTCACAATTCCCATATGTCTCAAAGATAACTGCTGGTCTAAAGAATTTTTGCATAGGTCATCATGCCAGGGGCCTACTGCAGCGCCAATGATGGTGATGCTGCTGCTGCTGCTGCTGCAAGTACAACCAATTTAGCAGCCTTATCGTGCTGCACAGGTACAACAATTCCCACTCACTCGGCCATCGGTATCACAAAAACAAAGACATTAGAAAAAATTGTTGGCTATTGGGAAGCAACCTCCCCACACATAGCATGTCAATGCAAATGAGCTGAGCTGCAGTGGCTGTGGTGAATTGGGGAGACCACAAGGGGTTAATGTGGTGCAACTGCATCAGCTATAAGATTTCCAAAATGCGAAGAACGAGAACATGAAATGGGTATGCCAATGAGCGAAGATCACGTTTGAAATGCTGTTGGAAAGACCATTAATATAAAAAGAAGTGCATGCCAAAAAGATCATTTATTAGTGTCAATTGTTGGTGGAAACTCACAACGAAAAACAGCGCATTTCAACATGAACAAATTCATCGTAAGTAACAGCTAGCCCAAAGAGGCCAAATCAAAAGCCATAAACAAACCCCCACCCCTCAACCCAACTCCAATGTGGGTTTAGTGCAAGTCGAAAAAGAAACGAAGAAAAAATTGATAACAACACCAAGATAGGCCATACACAAACATGAGAGACCCTAAAACCGGAAGGAAATGTAAAACCTTTCAGCACTTGTGGAGGGGAGGGAGGATAAACGATGGCCAGCGTGTTTGGCCTTTTGGTTGTAGCAATGTCTAAACGAATTCTAATCAATTTCCTTTTCACTTATGTGTTGCAGTGCATCGCCATCGTCATCTTCGCCGCTATCGCTTCCGGTAGCTGCAGTGGTTATAACAGCAACTACGGTGGATACAACAGCTACAACGCCCCTGGCTCTGCTGCTGCTGCTTCCTCCGCTGCTGCCACCGATGCCAACAACTACGGTGCCCCCGCTACCTATGGTGGCTCCGCTTATGGCGCCCCAGCCTACAACAGCTACGCTGCCCCATCCTACGGCGGCTATGCCCCCGCCAAGTCCTATGGCAACAAATACTCTTACCAACCCGCCTACGCCACCGAATTGTACCCCAACCAACACCACTACAAACAATACAACTCTCACTCCACCTACAGCCAAGTTGCTTTGCCCGTTGTGCAAGACGCACCTTTGGCTAAATTGTACACTCCCGCCGCCAAGTCTTATGGTTCCTACTCTGGCTATTAAGAGCAAGGATATCTCAAGCGCTGTTTAGAGATCCTGTAGATATGACGAAGTTGTGTTAAATCCCCCTCTACCCCCACCTCCCCCCAACCCCAAAATTCAAAACCAGTTCAAAATTTAACATTTTTCCAAATTTAATTATTTTTTTTTTTTTAATTTTTTCTATTGGTCTAATTTTTTTTGTTGGCCCTTAAAAAAGTCTGTCTTCGTTTGAGACGACATTATTTTTTTGCTTTTATTGGTTTTGATTGTCTTGATTTTTTTTTTGTTTTTTTTTTGATACAAACCCACATATATGTTAAGTTACTGCCGTGATTTTTTTAGTGTTTTTCTTTTTACCAAAAAAAGAACGGTGATGAAGATGAGAGAAAAAATGAAAAAAAAAAAACAAAATACCATGAAGATTAAGAAAACAAATACATCAACCAAGAAATCCAATCTTTAAAGTGTTTTAATGATGACAATGATGATAATTCCAACAAACCCAATGCACCAGGCCATCCAGCCACCTATCTACCCACCATCTTGCACCTTCCCTTTATTGTCCACATCTGCATCACCAGCACCAACCATCGAGCGCAGCGAGTGGAAAAGTTTAACGCATTAAACGAGCTCTGTTTGTGTCGTGTTGTTGTGGTGTTTCTTGTGTTTTTTTGTCAGCATTTTGATAAATGCTAAAATTCTGCATTAAAGCATTTCCCCTTTCTGAGACAAGAGAAGCTGAACAGAAAAAACACGCCAATAAGTCCAAAAACAATAACAAAACTAAAATAATTTTGCTAGTGTACCAGCATTCGTACGGGTCTTATCAGCACAAAATGATAGTTTCGTTGAAATCGTTGTTATCTGTGACAATTTGAAGCGTTTTATTGTTGTGCCCAGCCAACAGTGGCAACACTCTATAATGGATCATGAGAAAGACAGCTAAATGAGAATTTTCTTAAGCAAAAACTCATATCATGAAAGTAGGTTAGGTTAGGCATAGAGTGGCAGTCCTCTACAGACTCACTCAGACAATTTTAGGTCCATTGTGATGCCACAGTAGCGACAGACAAAGGCTTCTGGCGGGAATCGAACCCACGACCCCTGCACTGCTGTCCAAGCACCTCGGCTACCAACTCGGCTACCGGGGGGCCTTATCAAGAGAGTAAGAGAAAGAAGAAAATTACTCCACCATGTGTTAAGGGGATTAGTTTCTGCTACTACTACTACTTCTAGAAGTTCAAATCCGGGGATCGGTTCATATTGGGCCTAGATGAGATTATAGGCCGATTCGTATCATGCCTGGCACGATTGTTGTAAGTCAGAAAAGAAATCCTTGTGCCAAATTTCAGCCAAATAGAATGAGAATTGAGACCTCTAAGGGCTCAAGAATTCTAATCTTGGGATCGGTTTATATATCAGCTTATAGACCGATTCGATTCATGCTTGACATTTTTTTTTGAAAGTCAGAAAAGATGTCCTTGTGGCAATTTTCCGCAAAATCAAGTGAAAATTGAGGCTTCTAGGGTCTCAAGAATTCAAAACCGAGTATTGGTGTATATGGGAGCTATATCGGCTTATAGACCGATTCGTATCATACTTGGCATAGGTGTTGGAAGTCACAACAGAAGTCCTGGTGTCAAATTTAAGCCAAATGGAATGCAAATTGGGGAAAAACTCACAACAAGTTCGGCCAAGTTGAATCTTATTTACCCTGCATCGTATTTTCCAAGTTCTTTGCCCGGCATCTTTTTTCAAACAAAAGAATAATGGATTATAATTGCTACGATATTGGAGCTATATAAGGCTATGGATTGATTCGGACCATACTTGGTGTGCAAAATTTCAGTCAAATCGGATTAGAATTGCGCCCTATAGTGGCTCAAGCAGTCAAGACTGCCGATGGCTTTGTATGGGAGCTATAGCAGGTAATGAACCGATATCGAGAATACTTGGCGTATTTGTTGAATGTCAAACCAAAACACCTCATGCAAAATTTCAGCCATATCGGATAAGAATAGCGCCCTCTAGCGGCTGAAGAAGTCAAGATCCAAGACTGGTTTATATGGGAGCCATATCAGGTTATGAAACGATTTTTACCACACTAAGCACAGTTGTTGAAAAACAAACCAAAACACCTCATGCAAAATTTCAGCCATATCGGATAAGATTAGCACCCTCTAGCGGCTGAAGAAGTCAAGATCCGATACCGGTTTATATGGGACCCATATCAGATTAGGAACCGATATTTACCACACTAAGCACAGCTGTTGAAAGTCAAACCAAAACACGTCATGCAAAATTTCACCCATATCGGATAAGAATAGCGCCCTCAAGCGGCTGAAGAAGTCAAGATCCGAGACCGGTTTATGCAAAATGCAAATTTGCAAATTTTGCCCATGAACATTCCACTAAGGAACAGGGGCAAACTTCTCACATATCAATGAGTGCAGTCCGATTCAAGTTAAGCTCAATGATAAGGGCCTCCTTTTTATAGCCGAGTCCGAACGGCGTGGCGCAGTGCGACACCTCTTTGGAGAGAAGTTTTACATGGCATATTACCTCAGAAATGTTGCCAGCATTAGGAGGGAAAACCACCGTTGAAAATTTTTTCTGATGGACTCGCCAGGATTCGAACCTAGACGTTTAGCGTCATTGGCGGACATGCTAACTTCTGCGCTACGGTGGCCCCCACCGGTTTATATGGGAGACATATCAGGTTACGAGCCGATTTTTACCACACTAAGGACAGCCGTTGAAAGCCATAACAGAACACATCATGCAAAGTTTCAGACAAATCGGATAATAAATGCGCCCTATAAAGGCTTCAGAAGTCAAGATCCGCGATCGATATATGGCAGCTATGTAAGGTTATGAACCGATTTTGAATATAATAAAAACAGTTGCTGGAAGTCATTGCAATATACGCCGTGCTAAATTTCATCCAAATTCCATCCAAGAAGTCAAGATCCGCGATCGGTTTATATGGCAGCTTTGTCAGGTTATAAACCGATTTTGACCATACTTGAATCACAGTCATGGCATAGCACGTCATGCAAAATTTCAGTGGAATCGAATAATTTGCGCCCTCTAGCGGCTCAAGAAGTCAAGATCCGAGACCGGTTTATATGGGAGCCATATCAGGTTGTGCACCGAATTTGACCATAATAGGCACAGTTATTGGAAGTCATAACAAAACATGTCTCGCAAACTCTCAGACAAATCAGATAATAATTGCGCCCCTTAGCGACTCAAGAAGTCGAGATCCGTGATAGGTTTATATGGAAACTATGTCAGGTTATGAAACGATTTTTATCACACTAAGCACAGCTGTTGAAAGCCATAACAGAACACGTCACGCAAAATTTCAGCCATATCGGATAAGAATAGCGCCCTCTACCGGCTGAAAAATTCCAGATCTGAGACCGGTGTATGAGGTTATGAACCGATTTTTACCATACTGAGCACAGTTGTTGGACGTCATAACATAACACATCATGCTAAGTTTCAGACAAATCGGTCAATCATCAATCGATAAAAATCAAGAAGTCAAGATCCGAGACCGGTTTATTTGGGAGCCATATCAGGTTATGAACTGATTTTTACCATACTAAGTACAGCTGTTGGAATTCATAACAAAACACGTCACGCTAAGTTTCAGCCGAATTGGATAATAATTGCGCCCACTAGCGGCTCAAGAAGTCAAGATCCGAGACCGATTTGTTTGAGAGTCATTTCAAGTTATGTACCGATGTTGACCATACTAAGCACAGTTGTTGGAAGTCGTTTCAGATAAATCGGATAATAATTGAGCCCTCTAAAGGCTCAAGAAGTCAAGATCCGTGATCGGTTTATATGGCAGCTTTATCAGATTACGAACCAATTTTGACCATACTAAGCACAGATGTTGGAAGTCACATCAAAACACTTCTTGAAAAATGTTAGCCGAATCGTATAACAATTGCGCCCTTTTCCGGCTCAAGAAGTCTAGATCCGAGATCGGTTTATATGGCAGCTATATGTAAACATGGACCGATATGGCCCATTTATAATCCCAACTGACCTACGCTAATGACAAGTATTCGTGCAAAATTTCAAGGGCCTAGCTTTATTACTTCGAAGGTTAACGTGCTTTCGACAGATGGACGGACGGACAGACGGGCGGACACGGCTTTGTTGGGTCTCAGATTAATATGTCGACGTCTAACAAACGGAAGCGATGTGCTTATGGTAGGGCTATATATCATTTGCAATCTCCAACGACCTAAATAACTAAGAATCACAGGTGCGAAATTTCAAACGAATATCCTCATTCGTTAAAACGATGTCGTGACAGACAGGCAGATGGCCAGACATGGCTAGATCAACTTTGAATGTCAGGAGGATCAAGAATATACATACTTTGTAGGGTTTCAGATCAATATTTGGGAATGACTAGATTTGAATATCCTATGGATCCTATGGTGGTGGGTATAAAAACTATTGAAAATGGCTGTAGACGAAAATCTATGCCTTTTTATACCCACCATCATAGGATAGGGGATATATTCAGTTAGTAATTCCGCTTGCATCACATCGAAATATCCATTTCCGACCCTACAAGGTATATATATTCCAGATTGTCAGAAAATTCTAAGACGATTTGACAATATTCGTCTGTATAATCACCCCAGTCTCTTAAAAAATTGAGATATTGAGCTGAAATTTGGCACAGACTCGTATTTTTTCTATAAGAAGGTTCATTTTTTGATTAGGGCAAATCGGACTATATATGAATATAGCTGCCATATAGACTGATCTGGCGATTTAGGATGTTCAGCTTAAAAAAAAACATATTTTTGGTCCGATTTCGATTGAAATTTGAAACAGTGGGTGATACTAGCCGTCCCAACATCCCACTCGAATATGGTGTGCATCCACATAGCCATATTTACATACATGTGGGTCAATATCCCGATTTAGGGTCTTAAACCCGTAACAGGCGCATTTATTGCCCGATTTCGCTAAAACTTGCTGCAGCGAGATTTATTAGGCCCTTCGATACCAAATTAGGCCCATAGCAGGCTCATGTATTTCCCGATTTCACTGAAATTTGGAACAGGGAATTGTATTAAGACTCCCGACATTTGTCCCGAACATGGTTCAGATCAGGCTAAATTAAGACATTGCGATCTTCCCCTTTGGGGTTTAAAGCCCGGAGTCGAGCAATTATGACTAGACTTCGACTTCAGGAAAAGTGCTTGACTTCGACTCCGGCACTTAAAAATGGTATATTTTTACCTATTGAGGCAATACGGGTATCAAATGTAATGTATATAAGTGTAGAGTAGGAATTTGATATAAAAATTTGCCACCAAGTGTCCGGGTCCCGGCCCAATCACAAAAACCCGTCGAAAATTAACATATTTATCGATTAGTGCAATATGGGTATCGAACGAAAGCCATTTGGATGTAGAGTAGGTTAGGTTAGTTTAGTTTAGGCTGGGTAAGGTTAGGTAAGGTAAGGTTAGCTACGGTTAGTTTAGGTTAAATAAGGTTAGGTTAGGTAAGGTAAGGTAAGGTTAGGTTAAGTTAGGTTAAAAAGAGAGTGCGGATGGCCCCCTGCCACTATGGACATACACCTAAGGCAGTATTCGGCATATTGACCGCTCTAAATACGGGAGGCCACCGTAGCGCAGAGGTTAGCATGCCCGCCTATAACGCTAAACGCCTGGGTTCAAATTCTGGCGAGACCATCACAACAAAATTTTCAGCGGTGGTTATCCCCTCCTAATGCCGGCGACATTCGTGAGGTCCTATGCCATGTAAAAACTTCTCCTTAAAAGAGGTGTCGCATTGCGGCACGCCGTCCGGACTCGACTATAAAAAGGAGGTCCCTTATCATTGAGCTTAAACTTGAATCGGACTGCACTCATTGATATTTGAGCAGTTTGCCTCTGTTCCTTAGAGGAATGTTCATGGGAAAAATTTGCAATTTGACCGCTCTAAATACTTAAAAGTAACCTCAAATAAGCAAAAATGTGCTAAATTGGGCCGGACGGAATCTTGAAAAACCCCCATTACCGATTGAGGCAATATGGGCAATCAAATGAAATGTATATATGAGTAGAGTAGGAATTTGATATAAAAAATTGCCACCAAGTGTCCGGGTCCCGGCCTAACCTCAAAAAATTGCAACATGGCTATCAAACGAAAGGCATTTGGAAGTAGAGTAGGTTAAGTTAGTTCAGTTTAGGCTGGGTAAGGTTAGGTAAGTTAAGCATTAAAAAGGTAAGGTTTGGTTAGATAAGGCTAAGTAAGGTAAGGTAAGGTAAGATAAGGTAAGGTAAGGTAAGGTAAGGTAAGGTAAGGTAAGGTAAGGTAAGGTAAGGTAAGGTAAGGTAAGGTAAGGTAAGGTAAGGTAAGGTAAGGTAAGGTAAGGTAAGGTAAGGTAAGGTAAGGTAAGGTAAGGTAAGGTAAGGTAAGGTAAGGTAAGGTAAGGTAAGGTAAGGTAAGGTAAGGTAAGGTAAGGTAAGGTAAGGTAAGGTAAGGTACGGTAAGGTACGGTACGGTAAGGTACGGTAAGGTAAGGTAAGGTAAGGTAAGGTAAGGTAAGGTAAGGTAAGGTAAGGTAAGGTAAGGTAAGGTAAGGTAAGGTAAGGTAAGGTAAGGTAAGGTAAGGTAAGGTAAGGTAAGGTAAGGTAAGGTAATGTAAGGTAAGGTAAGGTAAGGTAAGGTAAGGTAAGGTTAGGTAAGGTAAGGTAAGGTAAGGTAAGGTAAGGTAAGGTAAGGTAAGGTAAGGTAAGGTAAGGTAAGGTAAGGTAAGGTAAGGTAAGGTAAGGTAAGGTAAGGTAAGGTAAGGTAAGGTATGGTAAGGTAAGGTAAGGTTAGGTTTGGTTGGGTAAATCTGTCCCCTGCCACTATTGACATACACCTAAGCCAGTATTCGGCATATTGTCAGCTCTAAATATTAAAAAGTAACCTCGAACAAGCAAAAATGTGCTTAGTTAGGCCGGACCGAATCCTGAGCACATACCACCATGAATTCTGTAAAAAAAGTCCCCAATCAAACATACTTGAAGACATCTGCTCGTTTTGTGTACCACATTTCTGCCGAATCAGGAGCAAATTGAGGCATCTATGGGCCGTAGAAGACTTTTCGGGAGATCGGTTTATATGGGAGTTATATCAAGTTATGGACTGATTTGGACTGTACTTGGCACAGTTGTTGGAAGTTGGAAACACTCCGTGCAAAATTTCAGCCAAATCAGATAACAATTGCAGTTCGTAAGGGCTCTAGAAGTCAAATCGGGACATCGGTTTATATGGGAGCTTTTGGGTTGCCCAAAAATTAATTGCGGATTTTTTAAAAGAAAGTAAATGTATTTTTAATAAAACTTAGAATGAACTTTAATCAAATATACTTTTTTACACTTTTTTTCTAAAGCAAGCTAAAAGTAACAGCTGATAACTGACAGAAGAAAAAATGCAATTACAGAGTCACAAGCTGTGAAAAAATTTGTCAACGCCGACTTTATGAAAAATCCGCAATAACTTTTTGGGCAACTCAATAATCAGGTTATTGACCGATTTAAACCGTACTTGGCACAGTTATTGGAAGTCTCAACAATGCAAGATTTTACCAAATCGGATAACAATTACGCCTTCCAGGGGCTCAAGAAGGGGCTATATCCAAATCTGAACCGATGTGGCCCATTTGCAATCCCCAATGACCTACATTAATAAGAAGTCTATGTGCAAAATTTCAAGCGGATATCTTTATTCGTTTGACTTCTATCTTGATTTCGACAGGCGGACGGAGGGACACATGGACAAACGAACGGCTACATGGCTAGAAAGACTCAGAATGTGGAGACGATCAAAAATATTTATACTCTATCGGCTCTTAGATCAATATATCGAGGTATTACAAATGGAATAACTTGATTAGTATGCCCCCCATTTTATGGTGGTGGTATAAAAAACCTCGGAGCGCAGAGTTAAGCATGTTCACCTAAGACTCTAAACGTCTGGTATCGAATCCTGGCGGAAACATCAGAAAAATTTTTCAGCGGTGGTTATTCCCTACTAAGGCGGGCGTGACATTTGTAAGGAACTATGCCATTTGAAAAAATGGTATGGCAGCCATATAAAAAATTTCCCCCCAAAGAGGTATCGCACTGAGGCGCGCCTCATTCGTACTCGGCTGTAAAAAGGAGGCCCTTTATCATTGAGCTGAAACTTGAATCGGACAGCACTGATTGACACTCGACATCAAGTGTCGGCTCAGGTCGGCTGAGTCTAAACCCGTCGTATGCCATCTGCAAGCCCCTTTCGGTCCTTTTGCATAGCTGATTCGGTTCCTTATCTCTTAGAAGTATTACAAAATCGTCTGTGTAGCAGAGAGGTTCAAATCTCTCCTCAATCAGCATCCGTAATAGGTCAGTTTTGGTAGTCAGCCATAGGAGTGCCGATAAACCCCTGTGGGGTGCTCTGAGCCACTCTCTCTCTTATATTTATGTCATGGAACCCACAATTTATCCACCAGTTCTTTAGCATATGGTTTATGAAGTCTCTATAGACCCACCCGGTACTGCACCCGGTACTGGTCCAAGGATTGGATCAGTGTGTCGGTATGCACATTGTTAAAAGCCCCTCGATGTCAATGCATACCTTCAATGTGTACGTCTTGGCATCGAAGGATTCTTCTATTTTATGCGCAACCTCGTGCAGGGCAGTCTTCACCGCGCTTCCCTTGACAGATTGCTGGATGTTCCACTATTTACCATGGTGTCCACAATACGTTCCATGATTTTGAGTAGAAACGAGATAAGACTTAGCCTTTCGTGTCGCAAAACTTACCTTGCCAGGCTTGGGTATAAATATCACCCTTCCCTCCAGGCTGTTGGAGTCTATGCAAGTTTAGACACGTTGTTGTGGCCAAATGGGTCGCCAGATTGTTGGCCTCCTTCTGTACAAAATCTGGTAATAAATGTTATAAGGCTAATGTCCAAAGTTGGCAATCGTTCTATATGGCAATTTTATCCAAGTATGTTCCGATCTGGACCTTATTTGGTTCGGATGTCAACGGAGCTAATAATACTCACTATTCTGAATTTCAGCAAAATCGGGTAGTACATGCGCTTGTTATGTATTTAAGACCCTAAATAGGCAAATCGGTCTATACGGCCCTATATAGACCATATTCAGGTCGGATGCCGATGGGCCTTATAAAGGTAAGTGCTCCGAATTTTAACAAAATCGGGTAATAAATGCGCCTGTCACGGGCTTAAAACCCTAAATCGGCATATCGGTCTATATGGCAGTTATATGTGAAAATGGTCCGATATACACCATATTCGGGTCGGATGTCGGGGCCCTTAGTACAGCTCACTCACAAGACCCTTAGCCGCCAGATGGCAGCTATATCCAAATATACTCTGATTTGACACATTCAAAAACTTAACCTGCGTATCGAGAAATACGAGTCTGTGCAAAATTTCAACTCAATATCTCGTTTTTAAAGACTGTAGCTGACGGACAGACACACGGACATCGTTAAGTCGTCTTAGAAATACAAATTTTCCCATGAACATTCATTCCATTAGGTAACATTTGTGCGTAGGCCACAATGCCCTAAAATACAGCGACGGCTCTTTTATTACGAAGTTGAGACATTTTAAGTCGATCTAGCCATGTCCGTCCGTCCGTCTTTCTGTCGAAAGCACCCTAACTTTCGAAGGAGTAAAGCTAGCTAGCGGTCTATAACCAGATATAGCTGTCATATAAACCGATCTAGGATCTTGACTTCCTGAGCCTTTAGATGGCGCAATTCTTATCAGATTGGAATGAAATTTTGCATGACGTGTTTTGTTATGATTTTCACCAACTGTGCTAAGTATGGTTCAAATCGGTCCTTAACCTGATATTGCTGCCATACAACCGATCTTGGATCTTGACTTCTTGTGTAACTAGAGGGCGCAATTGTTATCCGATTTAGCTGAAATTTTGCATGATGTGTTTGTTATGACTTTCAACAGATGTGGTTCAAATCGGTTCATAACCTGATATAGCTTCCATATAAACCGATATGAGATCTTGACTTTTGAGCCATGCCACTATAGGCATACACCAAAGTCAGTAATAGGCTTGTTGTAAGCTCTAAGAAATTGAAAAGTAACCTTGAAATAGAAAATATAAGTTAGTATTTCTTTGCTACTTACAAAATCATGAATTGCTTTCATGTCTGGTATCGTGCCCCCACCTAAATACCAATGTTTGCTAACTGTGAAAGTCGGACAATGACATAGGAAATTTTCAACGTCTCATCATCTTCCCCACATGCCCTTCATATGCTGTCACTTGCCGCATCGATTTTGCATAAGTGAGCTCGCAGTCCTATGTGTCCCTTTATGACACAAAAAGCTATACCGACCTCCTTCATACTTCGCTTCAGTAATAGCCTCGTCCTCTCATAATCCGGATCACTCCATAGGATTTTCGCCTTCCGACCAAGTGTTTCGCTGTTCCGTTTGTCGCCCACGATCTTAAATCAAACTGCGTTGACCCGAAAGGCTTTGGCTTAACTAAGTTTGTCGACGGCAGTTCTCTGGCCTTCACTGCCAAATCGTTTGCCCTTTCATTTGCCTTTACTACGTTATGGCCCGGCACCCAAATGATGCGGATTGTGCCTTCCTCAGAGAAGGCGTTCATCTGAATGTTGAATGTAACTAACTTTATTTATTGTAATCCCCTTAGCAGCTCAGTCTATGGTAGAAGGACCTTTTTGTTGTTCTGTACTTTAATGGCAAAAGCGTTTCGATTGCGGCAAACGATTGTTGGATTATCGGACCAATAATTATTCCCTTGTGTCTCTTCTACTAGAGAGAAAGGGTGAGTATTTGAGCGTATAGACCAGTGGTGAGCAAAAACACTATTGTATATTACTCTGCACATACACAGGAAACTGATCCCAAGCAAGCCCGTGGGCTTGCAAGCATTTGCAATTGTGTGTTCGTCACTGTTAAAGACACATTCTCACACACACAATTTTTTCCTTTTTATACTCATTACCGAAGGAGAAGGGAATATTCATTTTGTCATTCGGTTTCCCACACTTCAAAATATCCATTTCCAACTCTATAAAGTGCTAGCTGACCCGGGCCCCCTCCGCTGGAACAAAATTTTTCTTTGAATATTTATTTTCGACAATTAAAGAGCTTTTAGTGCAATATCATGCTACGAAAATAGTATATCGCTTGACTAACAGTTTAATAATACAAGTGCCTTTATCTGAATCCCATATAATCATTATTATTGTAGGAATTTAAGTTTGGATGTAAGGTGTACCCCATTCTTAAAAGACTTCATTTCAGCCCGATATTCCCATGATGTCAAATTTAGGGGTGTTTTCGGGGGTGAGGAGGTTGTCCCCCAGACACTTGGCCTCGAAAAAATATCAGCATCGTGCTCTTCTCTCAAATACCATTTATTTAAACCCCATATTGCCATTGGTTTAAGGGAGTTTAGACGATGAGGCGTCCCCCAAACGCATGGCTCCAAAATTGCTTATCAAATTCGTTTTCTTATCTCAAATATCTTTCATTTGAGCCACATATTGGCATGGTCAAAAATTTTTTACTCTTTGGGTTTTGGGGAAGGGGTGATGCCCTAAATACATTGTCCTGCATTTCGATATCAGATTCGTATTCTACTCCCAAATACCTCTAATTGAGCCCCATATTACGATGGTTAATAATTGGTCTATGGTCTATTCTCATATATTTGAACCCCATATTGCCATTGGCCTCAAAGTTGGATATCAAATTTGTTTTCTAATCTCAAATACCATTCATTGAAACCCCTTATTGCAAAAGCCAGCAAATATGTCCGGTTTGGGGTATGGGCCCTAAAAACTATGAAATCAAGCTCCACTGTCTTGAAGACCCAAATTGTCTTGGTGAGCAAATACGTCATATGTGGGGGTTGTTATGGTGGTGGGACGTCACCCAGACAGTTGGTCTCTAATGTTGATATGTGGTCTACTACCAAATACCTCTCATTTGAGCCCCATTTTTCCATAGTCGGCAAACATGACCAGTTTGGGGGGTGTTTTTGGGTATGGGGCGGCCACTCAATGACTTGGCTTTGCAAATACATATCAGATTCATGTTCTACTCAAAAATACCTCTTATTTGAGCCTCATATTGCAATGGACAGCAAATACTTCCTATTTGGGTGGTGTTGTGGGGGTGGGGTGGCCCCATAGACACTTTCCCAAATATTGATATCACATTCGTGCTTTATTCCCAAAGACCTTTCATTGCTATGCTATTGCTATGGTCGTAAATTTGTCCTCTTTGGGAGTTGTTTTTGGAAGGTTCCACATTTGTATATCAGGTTCGTATTTTTCACTTAAATACCTTTTATTTGAGCCCCATATTGCCATGATCAGTAAATAAGTCCTGTTTGGGGACTCCGAAACTTGGTCCCACATTTGGATATCAAATTCGTATTCTACTTGCAAATACCTCTCATTTGAGTCCCATATTGCCAAGGTCGGTAAATATGTCCGATTTAGGAGTGTTTTGGGGCTTGTGGTAATCCCCCTAGCACTTGGTCCGACAATTGGATATCAGATACGTTTTTTACGCTTAAATACCTTTCATTTGAGTCCCATATTGTCGTGATTGGTGTATATATACATTTAGTAGGTTTTCGAGGGTAGGGAGCCCCATCCCCCCAGGTGCCCCATCCGAAATTTGGATACCAAATTGTTGTTTGTAGGTTACAATAAGAGAGCACACAAAATTTCGCCTAAATCGAACCACCCAGCTCCAAGATTTGGCGTTTCTGAAAATAAGGGTAAGGGGGAGGGTCCGCCCCCCCTCAGATATGAAAAGATGTAGTACCCTATTTTCACCAGGGTATCACTATTTGTGAAAATTTGAAGAAAACCCGGTTCAGTTGTTTCTGAGTCTATAAGGAACACACAAACAAACAAGCAAACCTATAAACACAAATTGATTTTATATGGGTTGCCCAAAAAGTAATTGCGGATTTTTCATTGAGTCGGCGTTGACAAATTTTTTCAACGGCTTGTGACTCTGTAATTGCATTCTTTCTTCTGTCAGTTATCAGCTGTTACTTTTAGCTTGCTTTAGAAAAAAAAGTGTAAAAAAGTATATTTGATTAAAGTTCATTCTAAGTTTCATTAAAAATGCATTTACTTTCTTTTAAAAAATCCGCAATTACTTTTTGGGCAACCCAATATATAAGAAGATATGTATGTATATGCTGAATACATTTCATATGGATATCATCGTTATATAATCCAACCACATAGCGAATGTAATGTTGACCCTGTAGTAAAATTCATGCGAAAATACATGGGGGTGGTGGATATGCAAATGCTAAGCCCAGACATATTTAACTCCGTTCGTCTGGCCTTTGTAATTAAAAAGAATTTGCCTATATAAACATAGACAAAAAATTATCGTTCAGATTGTCCTTATATATACCAACTGACATCTCTTGTTACTTTTCATAATCAAAATTTTCTTTTGATTACTTATCAAAAAAAAATAAAAATAAATAAATAAATAAGAGAAAAGAACTTAAATAAGAATAGAAACCGATGAGAATGACAGAATCAAATGAAATATACAAAAAGACGCTCATACTTTTTTCATTGACTCTTTTCTGACAGTCAACTTTGGTTCACTCGTTTGGGTTGGCACATTTGCATAAAGCAATGACTTATAAACAAAAATTGACAAATCGGCAGTTTTGTATTGAGCTCTTGAATAAAATATTAGGAAACAAAAACAAAACACTTCAAAACATTCCAGACATGGTATAAAAGAAAAACAATTTTCAAAGTAGCTGGTGAGTACATGTATATAAGATAAATTAAAAATTTATAATATTATATAACGTTTACCCAAATGTCAAAAAACGGTCAAAGGTTCTAATTTTCAAAAAAACAAACAAAAAAAAAAAACATTTAAATAAAACAAGAAATTCGGCTGGACCAAACCTTAGGTACTCACCACCATGGATTCCGTCTTTATGAACCAGTTCGTATTGGAGTTATTTAACAGCAATCAAGTTGGGAATTCGTAGCGGCTGCTATGATTTCAAGTAGTCATATCAGGGAATCAGTATTGAAGAGGCCTATCTTCTCTTATATATAAAAATCAATTTGTGTTTGTTTGTGTTCCTTATAGACTCGGAAACGGTTGAACCGATTTTCTTAAAATTTTCACAGAAAGTGCATAATGATCACGTGGTGAAAATAGGGTACTAAATTTTTTGTTATCTGAAGGCGGGGGCGGACCCTCCCCGTTACCCTAATTTTCAGAAACGCCAGATCTCGGAGAGGGATGGTGCGTTTTAAGCTCAAATTTGTGTGCCCTCTTATAGTAATCTACAAACAAAAATTTGGTATCAAAATTTCGGATGGGGTACCTAGGGGGGGCGCCCCAGCCCAAAATCCACCAAACATATATTTAGACCAATCATGACAATATGGGACTCAAATGAAAGGTATTTAGGATAAGAAAACGTATCTGATATCCAAGTGTCGGACCAAGTGTTTGGGGGACCACCCCAACCCCCAAATACACCCTTAAATCGGACATTTTTACCGACCATGGCAATATGGGACTCAAGTGAAAGGTATTTGTGAGTAGAATACGAATGTGATACCCAAATTTTGGGACCAAGTTTCTGGGGGTCCACCCTTTCCCCACAACAGCCCCCAAACTGCACTTATTAACTGACCAAGTGTTTGGGGGGCCGCCCATTCCCGAGAACATCCCCCAGAGAGGGCAAATTTACGACCATAGCAATATGGGGCTCAAATAAAAGGTCTTTGGATGTAAAGGCCGAATCTGATATCAGTATTCGGGAAAAGTATCTATCTATATATTTATATATATATATATATATATATATATATATATATATATATATATATATATATACATATATATATATAAATATATATATATATATATATATATATGTTCTCGGGGATGGGCGCCGATCTGAACCGATTTTGAACAAAAATTACAAAAATATCGAAAATCCAACGAAGAGGAAGAAATTTTTGAAGTCGAGAGGCGCAGATTAGGATTTTATTTTAGATATGTGGTTTCTTCGTAGAAACTTCTTAGAATTGTATGTAGTTTGCGTTTTGCTATACGATTTTTCACTTTTTTTCATCCATACAAATCAACCCGGCCTAATGTATATACTTTATGCCCCTTTAAGGTCAATATTTCGTGGTGTTGCAAACTGAAAGATTAGATCAGTTAAACCCCCTCCTATGGTGGTGGG